>NC_137100.1:2482802-2487802 GCF_949357685.1 Gobio gobio | reverse complement strand
TTAAAA
Organism: Gobio gobio; assembly: GCF_949357685.1. NCBI lineage: Eukaryota > Metazoa > Chordata > Actinopteri > Cypriniformes > Gobionidae > Gobio > Gobio gobio. The sequence goes on along the minus strand of NC_137100.1, from coordinate 2,487,796 downwards.
CGCTTCGCATGTTTTGTTCAAAGAGTCTCGTTTGCTCACCAAAGCCGCTTATATTTGATCAAAATACAGTAAAAATATGAATTATTACTCCAGTGTAGATCAGCTGTTCTCTGTGTGAAAATACAGTAAAGTGTCATTTATTCATATTTCGGCGGAAAACCTATGGAAGCTTTTTTTTTTCGCTACAGAATAAAAAAATAAAGAAGGTCATTGCGACTTTTCTCTCGTAATTCTTAGTTTATGTCTCGCAATTCCAACTTTTTCTCGCAATTGTGAGTTTATTTCTCGCAATTCTGACTTTTCTCTCGCAATTGCAACTTTATATCTCGCAATTCTGAAAATGTTACCTCAATTGTGACTATATCTTGCAATTCTGACTTTTCTCTCGCAATTGCAACTTTATATCTAGCAATTCTGAAAATGTTCCCTTAATTGTGGCCATATCTCGCAATTCTGACTTTTCTCTCGCAATTTCAAGTTTATTTCTAGTAATTCTGACTAATCTCTCTCAATTGCAACTTTATATCTTGCAATTCTGAAAATGTTCCCTTAATTGTGGCCATATCTCGCAATTCTGACTTTTCTCGCGCAATTTCAAGTTTATTTCTCGCAATTCTGACTTTTCTCTTGCAATTAACTTTATATCTCGCAATTCTGACTTTTTCTCGCAATTCTGACTTTATATCTCGCAATTACGAGTTTATTTCTCACAATTCTGCTTTTTCTCGCAATTCTGACTATGTCTCACAGTTACGAGTTTATTTCTCACAATTCTGACTTTTTCACGCAATTCTGACTTTATATTTTGCTATTACGAGTTTATTTCTCGCAATTCGGACTTCTCTCGCAATTACAACTTTATTTCTCGCAATTCTGACTTTTTCTCGCAATTCTGACTTTCTCTCACAATTGTGACTTTATATCTCGCAATTCAGACTTTTCTCTCGCAATTACAACTTTTTTTCTCGCAATTATGACTTTTTCTCGCAATTATGACTTTATATTTCGCAATTCTGACTTTCTCTCACAATTGTGACTTTATATCTCGCAATTCTGACTTTTCTCTCGCAATTACAACTTTAATTCTTGCAATTCTGACTTTCTCTCACAATTGTGAGTTTATATCTCGCAATTCTGACTTTTTCTCTCAATTCTGAGTTTATATCTTGCAATTGCGACATAAACTCGTAATTGCGAGATATAAAAAGTCAGAATTAAGAGATATAAAGTCTCAATTGCAAGAAAAAATTCAGAATTAGCGAGAAATAAACTTGTAATTGTGACTTTATATCTCGCACTTCTGACTTTTCTTAATTGTAATTGTAACATAAACGTCGTAATCATCTTTTAAAATGTTTTATTCTGTGTCAGAAACAAGCTTCCATAAAAACCTGATACACAACCATTCAAGGGTCTGGGGTAAGATTTAAAAAAGAAATGAATACTATTATTCAGCAAGGGTGAGTCAAAAGTGACCGTAAAGACATTTATAATGATACAGAAAGATTCATCTCAAATAAATGCTGTTCTTTTCAACTTTCTGTTCATCGCAGAATCCTGAGAAATAAAACGTCTCAGTTTCCAACACTGATAATAATCATCATATTAGATTGATTTCTGAAGGATCATGTGACACTGAACATAAATTATGTTTTACGATATATTCACATATTTTCAATAGTCCTTTTTTTTCATAAATATTCACCCCTCCAACCATGACAATCGAAACAAGCTTAAAAAGTAACGCGCATCCTCATCCTGTAGCGTTTTTTTCCCTTCTTCTTTCCCGTTCTGAGAGAGCAGGCGGCATCTTCAGAGGAAAGCTCCAGATCCTACAAGCTTCATTTAGCAGGAAAACCTTCCAGTGCTGGAAAATATTCCAGCCAAAAACACGGCAGGGGAAAAAGAGAGTCAAGTCAGCAGAAACGGCCCGAACGGCACGGCTTCAAAATAACCCAATTGAGATCATTTCTTTTCTACTGCGGAAAGCTGATATAAATAATTCCACATAAAAGCTGAAGGGAGTAATGATTGGTGCGCGGCAGCCGCGATGGCGCCGGTGTTTGAGCGGAGCTCGCGGGACGTTTCGGGGCAGCTGGCCAATGAAAATCAAGACCATGTTGCTTTAACTTTGAAGGAAACGCTCAGTTGTGATGCGGTCAGGAGACGATGTTCCCCGAGGGTTTTTTTCGGGGGTTAGACCTCCCGAAACTACTAGTGTGGCGGAGCGGGAGTGTTACGGATACATATTGTCTATCAATAATGTGATAGACAATAAATAAATTAAATTGGTAAATAAATATGAACAACATTTATTTAAACATCACACAACTATACAACACAAAAGAGGTTGGCTTTGTTTGAGTTGTTTCTCTGGATTTTGTTGCTTTTAAGAAGAAAAAAAAACAAGGTTCGTCACCTTTCTCCTATTTGACATTTTTACCGCTAAAGTTACTACATGGAGCTCGCAAATCCGTTTCTTTGGTTTTTTTGGGGTATATTTCAGGGCTTAATGCTAAGCATTTTTTTCAGGGGTACAAATTTTTACTTGCCCTGCCAAAATTTTCACTGGCCCCACCACAAAAAAACTGATAAATAAAATAGAACAGGCCTAGTGTTGAGTTTATATCTCACAATTCTGACTTTTTCTCGCAATTGTGAGTTTATACTTCGCAATTCTGAGTTTTTCTCGCAATTACGAGTTTATATCTCACAATTCTGACTTTTTCTCGCAATTGTGAGTTTATATTTCGCAATTCTGAGTTTTTCTCGCAATTGTGAGTTTATATTTCGCAATTCTGAGTTTTTCTCGCAATTGTGAGTTTATATTTCGCAATTCTGACTTTCTCGCAATTACGAGTTTATATCTCGCAATTCTAACTTTTTCTCGCAATTACGAGTTTATATCTCGAAATTCTGACTTTTTCTCTCAATTGTGAGTTTATATTTCGCAATTCTGAATTTTTCTCGCAATTCTGACTTTATATCTCGCAATTATGACTTTATATTTCGCAATTATGACTTTCTCTCTCAATTGTGAGTTTATATTTCACAATTCTGAATTTTTCTCGCAATTGTGACTTTATATCTCGCAATTGTGACTTTCTCTCTCAATTGTGACTTTATATCTTGTGATTCTGACTTTCTCTCTCAATTGTGAGATTATATTTCACAATTCTGACTTTTTCTCGCAATTGTGACTTTCTATCTCGCAATTCTGACTTTTTCTCGCAATTACGAGTTTATATCTCGCAATTCTGATTTTCTCTCACAATTACGAGTTTATATCTCACAATTCTGACTTTTTCTCGCAATTGTGAGTTTATTTTCGCAATTCTGACTTTCTCTCGCAATTACAAGTTTATATCTCCCAATTCAGACTTTTTCTCGCAATTGTGAGTTTATTTCTTGCAATTCTAACTTTTCTCTCACAATTCTGACTTTATATATCGCAATTCCGACTTTTTCTCGCAATTCTGACTTTCTCTCTCAATTGTGAGTTTATATTTCACAATTGTGACTTTTTCTCGCAATTGTGACTTTATATCTCGCAATTCTGACTTTTTCTCGCAATTGTGACTTTATATCTCGCAATTCTGACTTTTTTTCGCAATTACAAGTTTATATCTCGCAATTCTGTTTTTCTCTCGCAATTGTGAGTTTATATCTCGCAATTCTGACTTTCTCTCGCAATTATGACTTTATATATCGCAATTCTAAATTTTCTCTCACAATTATGACTTTATATATCGCAATTCAGACTTTCTCTCGCAATTGTGAGTTTATTTCTCGCAATTCTAACTTTTCTCTCGCAATTATGACTATATATCGCAATTCAGACTTTTTCTCGCAATTGTGAGTTTGTTTCTCGCAATTCTGAATTTCTCTCTCAATTGTGACTTTATATCTCGCAATTCTGACTTAACAATTGTGAGTTTATATCTCGCAATTCTGACTTTCTCTCTCAATTGTAAGTTTATATCTCGCAATTCTGACTTTTTCCTCGCAATTACGAGTTTATATCTCGCAATTCTGACTTTCTCTCGCAATTGTGAGTTTATTTCTCGCAATTCTAACTTTTCTCTCACAATTATGACTTTATATATCGCAATTCCGACTTCTCTCTCGCAATTACGACTTTATTTCTCGCAATTCTGACTTTCTCTCACAATTACTAGTTTATATCTCGCAATTCTGACTTTCTCTCGCAATTACTAGATTATATCTCGCAATTCTGACTTTCTCTCACAATTACGACTTTATATCTCGCAGTTCTGACTTTTCTTAATTGTAACATAAACGTTGTAATCATCTTTAAAAATGTTTTATTCTGTGGCGGAAACAAGCTTCCATAACAATCTGATACACAACCATTCAAGGGTCTGGGGTAAGATTTAAAAAATAAATTAATACTATTATTCAGCAAGACTGCATTAAATGAGTCAAAAGTGACCGTAAAGACATTTATAATGATACAGAAAGATTCATCTCAAATAAATGCTGCACACGTTCCCGTCTATGTGCGCTTGAATATTTAAATTGGCAAGGCTTAAAAATGCGCAAATGATCAACTTCCGTGAAGATGTAGCTCTGGCCCGAGTGTCTTTCACGCTGGCACTGGACCATTGGGCAATTCTCATTGTCGTCCGTAATGACAAATTATTTTCGTAATTCATTCAGTGGGGGGTGGGGGTCGTTTTGGGACTTTCTCTCACAATTCCGAGTTTATATCTCGCAATTGTGACTTTATATCTCACAATTCCGACTTTCTCTCGCAATTACGAGTTTATATCTCGCAACTCTGACTTTCTCTCACAACTGTTAGTTTATATCTCGCAACTCTGACTTTCTCTCGCAATTCTGACTTTATATCTCGCAATTGTGACTTTCTCTCGCAATACGAGTTTATATCTCGCAATTGTGACTTTCTCTCGCAATACGAGTTTATATCTCGCAATTGTGACTTTCTCTCACAATTACGAGTTTATATCTCA
>NC_137100.1:2467802-2475302 GCF_949357685.1 Gobio gobio | reverse complement strand
ATATTATTTATAATTAATATAGTCTAATGTTGGTAATAATGCTAATTATAATTTTATTATATATTTTTTTAATTAAGTATTATTATTTTAATATTTTATAAATATGAATTATAGTTACACAAATTATTTTATATTATTATATATTTATTATATTCATGTTAGTAATAATAGTTTTATAGAAATTATTTGTATATTATTATTTCTAATTAATAACGTAGTTTAATGTTAGTAATAATGCTAATAATTATTATTTTATATATTAATTATGATTATTTTATATTATGATATGTTTATTATTCTTTAATATTAATAGTTTAATGTTATTTTTATATTATATAATAATAATTGGAAATAATAATAATTATTATAATTATTGTTTTTATAGTTTAATGTTTGTATAATTATCGGAATTCTTATTTTTATATTATCATTATTATTTATAATATAGTTTAATGTTCATAATAATGCTAATAATTATTGTCATTATTTTATTGCTGTTTTTTATACTAATTATAAATACTAATAATTATTATTTATATATTATGAAATATATTCATTATCGTTTAATATTAATAGTTTAATGTTATTCATAATAATGTTATAGTTTTAAGATTATTGCAATAATTATCATTCTTATTATTTATAATGTAGTTTAATGTTAGTAATAATACTAATAATTAATATTTTATTATTGTTTTTTATGTTAATTAGAAATACTAATACTAATAATTATTTTTATATTTAAATTAGGGCTGTCAAAAGATTAATCGCGATTAATCGCATCCAAAATAAAAGTTTGTGTTTACATAATATATGTGTGTGTACTCTGTTAATTATTATTTATATATAAATACTCACACAAGCATGTATATATTTAAGAAAAAAATATTATTATTATATATAAAACATTTATATTTATATATATTATAGATTATCTAAATGTATATACAGTACATGCAAATATTTCTTAAATATATACATGAATGTGTGTGTATTTATATATAAATAATAATTAACAGAGTACACACACATATATTATGTAAACACACACTTTTATTTTGGATGCGATTAATCTTTTGTAATCTTCTGTATTCATGAATAGTTTAATGTTTAGTTTAATATTTTTATATTACCAATATGATTTATAATTAATATAATGTTAGCAATGATGATAATTATTATTATTATATAAATTATTTATCATTAATGTACTTTATTGTGCCATGACTCCCTCTCCAAATAATAATAATGTAATTTATTTTAGTTTATTTATGATATATTATGTATTTATTATGAACTGTATTGAATATGAATATCGTGTAATAATCGTGTGTATGATGGGATGTTCGCGGTATTAAACGCGGCTCACTTGGCGAATCCGATGAAATCCTCGTGATTGGTGTTCATGTAGGCCAGCTCGATGTCAATCAGCAGCAGCACCTGACGAGCACACAGAGGAACCAATCAGATCAGAGCTCTCGTCAGGGGGCGGGGCTTGGGGGGCGGGGCGGGGCTTGGGCAGGGGGGCGGGGCTTGGGCAGGGGGGCGGGGCTCACCTGGTCTTTAGTGCGGCTCTCGCGGTCGCGGATGTGCTGGGTGACGATCCGCTCCATCTCCTCTCTCAGCATGGGATACTGGGCCAGCTGTGAACAATCACATGTGTGTGTGTGTGTGTGTGTGTGATGCCAGTACACGTTAACACTACACCGTTACACGCTAACAGCAGAGCGTCATGGGTGCAGAAGACCTGTCTGTGAGATCACACTGTTCGTGCATTACACGTGTATGCATGCCCATCATGTTCATATGCACACACAGGGCCTCAAACCAACACGCCAAAAACACGCTAACATTCAGTGAAAATTCCCGATTCTCAGGGACTAATCTAATGTAAACAGATCAATCCTTATTACAGTTATTCAGTCGAGAGCATTTACATTAACATGTTCAGGAATATTAGGCTGCTGTCACTTTAAGGGCCCTGTGAAATCCCTTTGATTTGTTCATAAATTATATTAATTTTGTTTCAAATTCAGTTTTTGGACTCTTGGATTTTAATTAGTAATCAAAAAGCACGTCTAATTAATTGAAATCATACAACTTGTACAATCTAACAACTATTTAATAGAAGTTTAACAAAAATTACATGTTTAAAGCCCATTTGAAATATATTTTTTAATTAATTAACTGTTTTATTTTGACCAAATCTCTGTTTGAAGTTTTCTGGATTCCATTTTAATAGTTTCATTACATTTTAATAATCAAAAAGCATGTCTAATTTAATTGTGTGTTGTGTATTTTAATTTTTCTGGCCATCAAATGAAGGCGTAAAACATTCATTTAATTTAATTGATCTTTAAATCTTATGAAATTAAACTTTTTTTGTCTCTGCTCAACAGATTTACTGTTACTTTTTGTGATTATTTTAATACAATAATAAAAAATATTATAAAAAATATATTTTTCCTTAAAAAAATATTTTAATAATGATTTATCATTATTAGAGTTTGTTAAACATATAACTTTTGGTGATTATTTTAATACAATAAAAAAATATTATAAAAAATATATTATTCCTTAAAAATGGTTTTTAATAATAATTTATCATTATTAGAGTTTGTTAAATGTATAACTTTTGGTGATTATTTTAATACAATAATAAAAAAATTATAATACAAAAATAATAAAAATTTATTATTCCTTAAAACTTTGTTTTAATAATTATTATTTATTATTAGAGTTTGTTAAAATTATAACTTTTGTGATTATTTTAATACAATAATAAAACAATTATAATAAAAATGGATTATTCCTTAAAAATGGTTTTCGTAATAATAATAATAATTTATTATTAGAGTTTGTTAAACATATAACTTTTGGTGATTATTTTAATACAATAATAAAAAAAATTATAATACAAAAATAATAAAAATTGATTATTCCTTAAAACTTTGTTTTAATAATTATTATTTATTATTAGAGTTTGTTAAAATTATAACTTGTGATTATTTTAATACAATAATGAAAAAATATTATAAAAAATATATTATTCCTTAAAAAATGGTTTTAATAATAATTTATCATTATTAGAGTTTGTTAAATGTATAACTTTTGGTGATTATTTTAATATAATAATAAAAATTATAATACAAAAATAATAAAAATTAATTATTCCTTAAAAAATGGTTTTCATAATAATTATTTATTATTAGAGTTTGTTAAAATTATAACTTTTGTGATTATTTTAATACAATAATAAAACAATTATAATAAAAATTGATTATTCCTTAAAAATGGTTTTCATAATAATAATAATAATTTATTATTAGAATTTGTTAAAATTATAACTTTTTGTGATTATTTTAAAACAATAAAATTTTGATTATTCCTTAAAAAATGTTTTAATAATAATGTATCATTATTGAAGTTATTATTATTATTACTACATTGAGATGTAGTTAAATACTGTACAACATTAATATATTTCTGTCACAATTTCTTCAAGTTAAACCGAACTTTTATATTGACGTTTGAGTTTCTGCGCCATGCATTCACACAGACACATGATTCATACTTTAATAGTCTTTTTGCGGTTTAATATTCACAGACACTCGTCTATACTGCGATAGTGTAACTGACCTGCTTTTAATTTATTCATAAAAATTTGACAAATTCAGTGAAATTACACATTATACAGCAAATTATGCGTATTTAATGCACGGATCCAATATACTGATACACATGCGTTTCTTTCTGAAGGGTTCAGGTTCATGAGTGACTGCGTTTAGGCGAGTGTGAGCGTTAGGCCCTGTGCGGACATACATCATGTCACATGACTCAATGTTCAATGCATTATCAGAGTTAGCAGGCTTTGAAATGTTTCGTAATTTAGCCGAGAGTTTAATTTAACACCAGGAGTGAGTACCTCTGATTTGATTTTGAATACTGAAGTTTTTGCATCATAAATGCATTGGAACTTGAAGCCAGTGTAGAATCAAAAAAATCAACACACACACACACACACACACGCATATAAACTACAATCGCAGAAAGTACACCAGCAGAGTTTGGTTTGCAATGAAGGGCGTCTAGCAGTGAAACATCACATGACCAGGGGCAGAAATGAGGATCTGCGGGCAGAACAAACAAGCTCTGAGATGAAGGAGAGCGAGAGGAGAAGGGTTGAGTCCTTGTGTGGACCTTCAGAACAATACTTTATATCCCATAATAACCCCCAACGAAGTCATAATTCACATGTCCTTCCAAACACAAAGCCTCATGTGACACTGATGATGTTATCATATTCATATGATGGGTTTCATATGTGGAGCTTCTTCAGAAAATCTCCCACTGCCCTTTAAATAAAGAACAACATCATATGCATTTGGAAGGTGAGGGCGAGTAAATAATGACATTGTGTGAGCTATTCCTTTAACGTCCGGACACAAAACACACACAAGGCGGAGTATTTCTGAGAGCAGGGTCACGGATGGAGGATGAAATGATGAAAGAGGGGATGAGAGAGAGAGAGAGAGAGAGAGAGAGAAACAGAGATGTTCTGGTATGGCTGTTAGTCTGCTGGTGTAAGAAGATCTTCCAGCCCGAAGCATCAGTTATATCCCATCATGGTACACGAGAGACGTTAAACACACACATCCCACAGAAAACACACCGAGAAAGGGCCAAACGACGAGCATGCGTTACTAAAACAAGCAAATTTTAGGGAAGTCTACGGCTACTGTTCTGGGACAAAAGACACTTAGTAAATTAAATTGACACACAAAATAAACCAGGATGAGATCTGAGTGGTAAGGATAGACCGATAGTTGCTGGACTGAGGTGTGAATCACAATAAATCTGGTCATTTTAATATTATTTATACTACACTAAAAAAAATGTTGGTCGAATATAGTCAAACCCAACCGTTGGGTTAAAAATGTCATTAAATTTGAAACCTAACGGTTGGATTTGTCCATATTTGACTCAAACATGTGGAGTATTTATTAATATGTTCGCATTTCGCAACAAAAATCTCTCATTTGGGATTTGCTGTATATTTAACGTTCAGTTGTAACGTTTTGATGGACTTTTAGTTTGTAACTCTTTGTTTCCTTTTTGTTTCCATGGTTTCTAGAAAGTTCGCGACTTATTGATTGATTTATTTCACCTGTTCCTATTTATTATCTTAATATGAAATTAATAACTTTTTGCTGAAGATGTTCCGATTCGATTTTGGTGATAATCAGACAAATTATCTAGGAGGGGTTTAAAAAAAAAGGAAATCAAAATGGCGAACAGGAAGTTTGGCCAAATATGGTAAAATTGGGATCTGTGTTTGTGGCATGACCCAAGGAATCGGTTAAAACCAGTTTTATGCCAATAGTCAAATTTAATCAAGAGTTATTCGCATTTTTGGAAAATTCATTATAACTTTTGTCCACAAGGTGGCGCTGCCCCGAAACTTTTTGAGTACTTTCAAGGCTTGGTGCCGGAGACACACACCGAGTTCTGTAATTATACGCCAATGCGTTCGTAAAATATAGCACTTTTTGATAATATTCAAAATGCCGGACGCTCAAAATTTCACAACAAAATAAAAAATCTCTCATTTGGGATTTGCTGTATATTTAACGTTCCGTTGTAACGTTTTGATGGACTTTTAGTTTGTAACTCTTTGTTTCCTTTTTGTTTCCATGGTTTCTAGAAAGTTCGCAACTCATTGATTGATTTATTTCACCTGTTCCTCATTTATTCTCTTAATATGAAATTAATAACTTTTTGCTGTCGTGGTCTGAAGATGCTACGATTCGATTTTGGTGATAATCGGACAAAGGGTCTAGGAGGAGTTCGAAAAAGTAGGTTTGAAAAGGAAATCAAAATGGCGAACAGGAAGTTTGGCCAAATATGGTAAAATTGGGATCTGTGTTCTTGGCATGACCCAAGGAATCGATTAAAACCAGTTTTATGCCAATAGTCAAATGTAATCAACAGTTATTAGCATTTTTGGAAAATTCATTATAACTTTTGTCCACAAGGTTTCGTAGTGATACGCCAATGCGTCGTAAAATATAGCATTTTTTTATCAAATTCAAAATGGCCGACGCTCAAAATGGTTGATATGGGAAAATTGGGTTTTGTGATTTTTGGCTAAAGTATTCTGAAGCTATCATCAAAAATATAAAAAAAATTATCCCTGGACCACTAAGTGGCACTGCGCCGAAACGCAGCCTCAGGTCATGGTTGTCATAACACACACCAGGTTTGGTTAGAATATGCTAAAGCGTTGCAGAGATATAGCCTGGCTTTCATTTTAGAGGGCACTTCTTCGATTTCATTCGTGCATTATTCGAGAACAGCTTGACTAATCATCTTGAATCGAATATCGTTTTGTCGGCATGGCCTGAAGATGATCTGGTTCAATTTTCGTGAATCTCACGATCCTAGGAGGAGTTCGAAAAAGTAGGTTTTTCGGTAAATTAAAAATGGCGGGAAAATGTTGTTTCTAAACCTTATGGTTAAAAAGTTATTAGCATAAACATGGGTGGAATTTTGGACAGGTGGTGGCGCTAGAGGGATTGAGTTAGAGACTTCAAATTCGTTATGGTGACAGATCAGACTGTCCTCTATCTGTGTCACAACTTTCCCGCAAGTGGTTCTACATATAGACTCCCAGACAGCTAACGGTGCACTGTTCCCTAATAAAAATTACTAGTGGCCAAAAGTGAAGTCCGGAGGGGATATTTCAATTTAATAATTCGATTAAACCCTCAAAATATGAGGAAAATATTAGGTAACACTTTATTTTAAGGTGACGTAGTTACACGTTACTACATGTGCTTACTATAATAATAACAGTAAATTATGCATAACAGGGCTTCATTTAAAGGGTGAAATCAAATATTCAAATTTCTAAATATTATCCAGTTTTAATGTTGTTTATTTTTAATGTGATGATGTGTAAAACAAAGTTTAAAGGTGTAGGAAAACACGCTTTGTGTTTAAAACAAGCACTTTTATTTTAAAAAAAGTAATTAAATGCTCACTATAACCAGTAGATGGCAGCAAATATTTTCCCGCCATTTTTAATTTTGTCAACTAGTCCTAGGTTTTTCGCCCGATCAGAACCAAACGATAAAAAAATCGCGACATAACATGAAAAAAAAGGGCTATGACCACCTGAACGTTGGTTCGATTGACTTGAAAATTGGTTGGTGTCTTGGTCCAAGGTCCCACGTATGTCTATGAGGACATTGGTGCATCTCAAAAAACATGGCCGCCATCGGCCAATGAAGTTTGAGCATCTATTAAACAAAGTTAACGGAGGCCGATCGGAACGAAACTCGGTGGGCATGTTCGACTCATGGTCCCCAAGGTCTGTAAGAGTTTTGAAAGAAATCGGCCACTAGTTGGCGCTAACGTAAAACGTGGTGTTTCACACATCCACACAATATGCATATCATTTGATAGATCTCCTCATGCTGAACAAATTTGCCTCAAGAA
>NC_137100.1:2457802-2462802 GCF_949357685.1 Gobio gobio | reverse complement strand
TTCATCCAGTAATGAAACAAGTGAAGTCTTGATGAGTGAGTCACTGAATCATTCACTCAAGAGATTTGTTCAAAAACACTGATTCATCCAGTAATGAAACAAGTGAGTCATTGAATCATTCACTCAAGAGATTTGTTCAAAAACACTGATTCATCCAGTAATGAAGCAAGTGAAGTCTTTATGAGTGAGTCATTGAATCATTCACTCAAGAGATTCGTTGAAAAACACTGATTCATCCAGTAATGAAACAAGTGAAGTCTTCATGAGTGAGTCATTGAATCATTCACTCAAGAGATTCGTTCAAAAACACTGATTCATCCAGTAATGAAACAAGTGAGGTCTTTATGAGTGAGTCACTGAATCATTCACTCAAGAGATTCGTTCAAAAACACTGATTCATCCAGTAATGAAACAAGTGAAGTCTTTTTGAGTGAGTCACTGAATCATTCACTCAAGAGATTTGTTCAAAAACACTGATTCATCCAGTAATGAAACAAGTGAAGCCTTTATGAGTGAGTCATTGAATCATTCATTCACGAGATTCGTTCAAAAACACTGATTCATCAAGTAATGAAACAAGTGAAGTCTTTATGAGTGAGTCACTGAATCATTCACTCAAGAGATTAGTTCAAAAACACTGATTCATCCACTAATGAAACAAGTGAAGTCTTTATGAGTGAGTCATTGAATCATTCATTCAAGAGATTCGTTCAAAAACACTGATTCATCCAGTAATGAAACAAGTGAAGTCTATGAGTGAGTCATTGAATCATTCACTCAAGAGATTTGTTCAAAAACACTGATTCATCCACTAATGAAACAAGTGAGTCATTGAATCATTCACTCAAGAGATTCGTTCAAAAACACTGATTCATCCAGTAATGAAACAAGTGAAGTCTTTATGAGTGAGTCACTGAATCATTCACTCAAGAGATTCGTTCAAAAACACTGATTCATCCAGTAATGAAACAAGTGAAGTCTTTATGAGTGAGTCACTGAATCATTCATTCAAGAGATTCGTTCAAAAACACTGATTCATCCAATAATGAAACAAGTGAAGTCTTTATGAGTGAGTCACTGAATCATTCATTCAAGAGATTTGTTCAAAAACACTGATTCATCCAGTAATGAAACAAGTGAGTCATTGAATAATTCACTCAAGAGATTTGTTCAAAAACACTGATTCATCCAGTAATGAAACAAGTGAAGTCTTTATGAGTGAGTCACTGAATCATTCACTCAAGAGATTCGTTCAAAAACACTGATTCATCCAGTAATGAAACAAGTGAAGTCTTTATGAGTGAGTCATTGAATCATTCATTCAAGAGATTTGTTAAAAAACACTGATTCATCCAGTAATGAAACAAGTGAAGTCTTTATGAGTGAGTCATTGAATCATTCACTCAAGAGATTCGTTCAAAAACACTGATTCATCCAGTAATGAAACAAGTGAAGTCTATGAGTGAGTCATTGAATCATTCACTCAAGAGATTTGTTCAAAAACACTGATTCATCCACTAATGAAACAAGTGAGTTATTGAATCATTCATTCAAGAGATTCGTTCAAAAACACTGATTCATCCAGTAATGAAACAAGTGAAGTCTTTATGAGTGAGTCACTGAATCATTCACTCAAGAGATTCGTTCAAAAACACTGATTCATCCAGTAATGAAACAAGTGAAGTCTTTATGAGTGAGTCACTGAATCATTCACTCAAGAGATGTGTTCAGATTCTCAATTTATCCAGAATTGATTATATAATTTTCAAGTTAAAATATGTTTTATCATATTTGTCTTGAATATCGTGCAGCCCTAGTAAAAATTATGTTAATTATGATTCGATACGATCTCCTAGCGGCAAACCTCAGCGTCCACGGCTCTCTGTACACAAAGCCAATGCTGCCATTCCACCCAGAATCCCTCTGTCCAAAGCACAGGCACACGAACATTCACAAACTCCCACAATCCCCTGCGGCCCTGTGAGCGGGCGAGTGGGGTCACAGGTGGGGGGTCACAGGTTAAGGTCACAGACAGGGTCGCCCTCCACCAGGCCTTTACCTTCTTGGTACACTGCCTAACCGTATTGACTAGCTCAGAAATGACCATGTCCACGCATTTCTGGCACGGCTCTTTAGTCTTCAAGATCTGCCTTTTCACAATGGTCTCAAAGGCCATGTCCGGCGTGAAGAGCCCAGTTCTGACAGGCCCGGGAAAAGAACGACAGAGGAGGAGAGAAAGAAAAGGAAAAATTGGGGTGGAAAAAAGAGCGTTAATCTAACAAATTCCCTCCCAGCCCATAAGAAATGAATGAAGAACTGAAGTAATGTCCCGCTGAAGCGTTAGTTTAACATCGATCACACGCTTAACCCTTAATCGTCCTCAAGTAGGGTTTACGTTTGAGTCCCTTGTGCTCAGATAGACCCCAAACTTTTACAGAGCGATTGCATAAGGAAATATAATTTTTTTAAATGGAAAACTATATATCGTTTTTTTTATTTACTTCTCAACTATACATTTATGCTGTGTTTTTGTGGGTATTTGGTAGTTTTTTACCTATTTACTGCACAAATACTTAACTATGTCATAAATTGGCTCATTAAAAATTATTTTTTTATGAAAAAATCACTTGAATGATGATCTTAAATAAATTTAAATAGTTTTTGGACATTGCTGTATGTGTTAGGGATAGAATACCGCCATCTGTAGGTTTGTGGAAAAACTTTAGGAATTATAGTTAAAGAGAGAGAGAGAGAGAAAGAGAGCAATGACCACATTATCCACTAGAGGTCCAGAGGGAAGTTAAGCAGAAGTTAAGCTGCCTTTCATCTTTCTTTTATTTGCCCTTTTCCCTCTCTTTCTCATGATTGTTCCATGTTGCATTTGTGCTCTAGTATTTGTCCTTCATTTATGTATGGAATTTTTTCAGATTTATGCCAGTTTTGTTGATTTTATTTGCCAGTTTCTATAAAAATGCTCTCTGTTGCAGTCACACACATGTGTGTGTGTGTTTGTGTGTGTGTGTGTGTGTGTGTGTGTGTGTGTGTGTGTGTGTGTGTGTGTGTGTGTGTGTGTGTGTGTGTGTGTGTGTGTGTGTGTGTGTGTGTGTGTGTGTGTGTGTGTGTGTGTGTGTGTGTGTGTGCGTGTGTGTATGAGACAGAAAGTTCGTTCCACTTTGTGTTTATGCTCTAGGACCAGATCTTGATATAAATGTAGACATTTTCAGATTTATACTGAATTTAGTTGATTTTTTTTACAAACAAAGTGAAAAAAAAAGCATTTTTTACATTTTCCCATTCATTGCCAAAATCCAAAAAAATGCTCCAGACACCTGTGTTTGTGTTTGTGTGTGTGTGTGTGTGTGTGTGTGTGTGTGTGTTTGTGTGTGTATGTGTTTGTGTTTGTGTGCGTGTGAGTGAACATGCTTGTTCCATATTGCATTTGTGCTCTAGTATTAGTACTTCATTTATGTATGAAAATCTTTCAGATTTATGCCAGTTTTGTTGGTTTTATTTGCCAATTTCAATAAAATACTCTCTGTTGCAGTCACACACATATGTGTGTTTGTGTGTGTGTACGTGTGTGTGTATGAGACAGAAAGTTCGTTCTACTTTGTGTTTATGCTCTAGGACCAGACCTTGATATAAATGTGGACATTTTCAGATTTATACTGGATTTAGTAAAAAAAAAATTACAAAAAAAGTGAAAAAAATTTCTTTTTTACACTTTCCCATTCATTTTCAATGTGGGGTCAATCTGACCCCGAGGGACTTAAACGGTAAAAAAATTTTTACACACCTTTAGAACAACCAAATCAAGCCCAGATTTTTTGTGCATGTTTAGATTATTTAGGAAAAGTCACAGAGTCTCATGGCCCTGAGATGAAGGGAACACTTTTTAAAAATGGAGGAAAAGTCCAGTGGGGTCAGCTGGAGCCCAAGGGACGATTAAGGGTTAAATGTATCAAATGAAGGTAAATATAATTATTTAATTTAATTATTTGATTTAGCATATTGCTAGCATTATTCAGCCTGTTTTGCTAGCATGTTGCTAACACGAATTAACTTGTTAGCATTATTTAACATGTTGTTAAATGATTTAGAATGTTTTAGCACGCTTGCTAGCATGAATTAGCATGTTTGCTAGCATTACATACAGGGCTCCAGAGTGCGACTAAATGGTCGAATTTTGCGACTAAAATTTGAGAGTGTGCGACCAGTAAATTTGCCTGCTGTCGGTACTGGAGAAATTAAGAAAATACACTTACTAATTATAATTGATAGACGTTATTTCTGGCAAATTCTATCTTTGCCAGCCGTTTCTATATGAGATAATATTAAATCATCTGTCCTTGATGCATTTTTGCCATTCGCAATCCAGAAGAGAGAGAAAGCGAGCGAGAGCTCTCTCACGTGGAGCTACAGCGAACACAACACACAGTCAGCTTTAATGAGATTTTGGCTTCCAAGAATTATAAATAGAGGTAAAAATATGCAAATATGAGGTAGAACTATTCCTATAGCCGTGTTCGTCGAGCTCATCCTTCCCTTCATTTCTCCCTAAACCTAAACTAAACGTCAGATTCAGTGATTGTTGTAAACTGCAGTCTCTACTTTTGCTAAACTGTGTGATGTGTTTGATAATAAAGAGATATTAAATGCACAATAATCCGCGCAAGAGACGCTGTTTCCAACTTCGAGGCGGCTTATGTGTGTGTGCTGCGAAATGGACGACTTGCACTTTATATTTTAGGCTTCGTGTGCGCATCTAAACCATCAAATACACAACAAATAGCCGGTGTCAAAATGACCGGATTGGAGAGTAGTTACTTTAACAGTTTATATCTTAAATGGGCGTAAATAGTTTGGAGAAATAGGAGAATATGATATTATTATTTCTACATTCGATCGGTCTTAAAGGGGCAGCGTCTAATAAACCTGCTGACGATTGAGCCATTAATGCGAATCGAACAAAAGGCAAATAGAAAATATTCACATCTCTT
>NC_137100.1:2442802-2450302 GCF_949357685.1 Gobio gobio | reverse complement strand
AATCGGACGTTGTGTTACCATAGAAACGGTACTTTAAATTCTTCTAGCGGGCTCCTCCCCCTAGTGGGCGGCGTCATGTTTCATATCACAACAATTATTTTAACGACTTTAAAATCAAAATCTTTTCCAATCTTGACACATATCGTCGGAAAGCTCTGAGTCTCAAGGGTCCATATTTGGTGACCGTTTTGTAATGGAAGTGACATTTGACAGAAATTTACAGGAAAAGGCATCAAACAAACAATCAATGGAATTTGAATGACAAAAAATCAGGTCTCCAATTGAAAATTTTCTAGTGAGCGATCACATCTAAAATTTTCAGTTGGCCAAATTTAATTTCTTGAATTTTAATTGAATTAAATTGCATCAATTCACAGAAATTCAATTTGGCCAACTGAAAAATTTAGATGTGATCGCTCACTAGAAAATTTTCAATTGGAGACCTGATTTTTTTTTTTACAGTGAATCTGAGAGTTTAAAACCCCTTAACTGTCACCGTCGCGCTGTATTTTTTGATCGCCTTTTTTTCGTATCATCATATTTTAGTAATTATCATAAATTAGGTATCATTCGAAAGCTTACAATCTCAAAATTCATCCTGTGAAAACCGCCTTGAAATCGGACGTTGTGTTACCATGGAAACGGTACTTTAAATTCTTCTAGCGGGCTCCTCCCCCTAGTGGGCGGCGTCATGTTTCATATCGCAACAATTATTTTAACGACTTTAAAATCAAAATCTTTTCCAATCTTGACACATATCGTCGGAAAGCTCTGAGTCTCAAGGGTCCATATTTGGTGACCGTTTTGTGATGGAAGTGACATTTGACAGAAATTTACAGGAAAAGGCATCAAACAAACAATCAATGGAATTTGAATGACAAAAAATCAGGTCTCCAATTGAAAATTTTCTAGTGAGCGATCACATCTAAAATTTTCAGTTGGCCAAATTTAATTTCTTGAATTTTAATGGAATTAAATTGCATCAATTCACAGAAATTCAATTTGGCCAACTGAAAAATTTAGATGTGATCGCTCACTAGAAAATTTTCAATTGGAGACCTGATTTTTTTTTTTACAGTGAATCTGAGAGTTTAAAACCCCTTAACTGTCACCGTCGCGCTGTATTTTTTGATCGCCTTTTTTCGTATCATCATATTTTAGTAATTATCATAAATTAGGTATCATTCGAAAGCTTACAAACTCAAAATTCATCCTGTGAAACCCGTTTTGAAATCGGACGTTGTTACCATGGAAACGGTACTTTAAATTCTTCTAGCGGGCTCCTCCCCCTAGTGGGCGGCGTCATGTTTCATATCGCAACAATTATTTTAATGACTTTAAAATCAAAATCTTTTCCAATCTTGACAAAACGCATATCGTCGGAAAGCTCTGAGTCTCAAGGTTCCATATTTGGTGACCGTTTTGTGATGGAAGTGACATTTGACAGAAATTTACAGGAAAAGGCATCAAACAATGGAATTTGAATGACACCCGGTGGCTGTTTTTGGTACAGCGCCTAAACACAATCTCATGGGAACTTCAATTTTTGTGATGTCAACTTCAAATTTGGAACACAACTTGGTTAGACATATGGCTTTAATTTTATAGTTATTTTAGAGTAAAACATTTTTTGTCAAATATATATTTTATATGAAACAAAAAATATTTAGTATAGTATTTTTCATTTACATTGAACTTCCATAACTTTTTCATACTTTCATATTTTGAATTGCTTTCACTTCAGCAATAATCTGTAGAATGTCTTCTTTAAAACGAGACCAAACTTTGGTCTATATTCCAAAGCATTCTTGAATTACCGCCCTTTAAGTTTGGATAGTGCATTTTCATGTGTATTCTCAGAAAGGGGGGGTGACAGTTAAAGGGTTATTAAATTGTGCTCTCTCACCTGGTTGAGGGTTTTCTGCAGGAATGGCGTTCCCATGCGGTCGGCCAGGTGTCTATAACTGGGATGAGACAGGAAAAACTTCCTCTCCGCAGCCATAGCGGCGGTAATATCCTTCTTTCCGTCAATGTCTTTCTGACTGCGGTTCACCACGCCGATGTAACCTGGAGTCAAATAAACACATCATGAGTGGCGAGAGCTATTCAGAGAATGTGGAGAGCCGTTCGGATCATGTGATCTCGGTAGATTTGGATGAGAAACGTTTGTTATGTTGAACATGTCAACATGTATGTACTGCAGGTTATGTTTTGTGAATGTGCTGGTTAGGACGCTGACGGCTAATGTGGCTAAAGTTAGCATTGCCTCTGACTGAGATCATCTTTGAGAAGCAGCTTTTGTGTAAATCCTGCATTTTACTGACCCTCATTTGCAAAGCAGCCCAGTGTACACTGATTCACACACACGTGTTCGGAAAACATCCAGTAAATGTGATGGAAGGAACTAAATAGGAACAAAAAATAACATCCACTAAAGGTTCTGCAAACGTTCTGGGAATGTAGTGTAGAGACCTAGAGGGAACGTCCTATAGTAATGGTCCCCAAAACATTCCCAGAACGTCCAGAAAGTGCCCTGAAGGTCCACCAAATAACCCTTTAAAGAACCGTCTCAGAACTTTCTGGGAACATCAAATTTCCCCAAAAAAATATGGGCCCCTAAACGCTCCGAGAACGTCCTTAATGTCCCCCAACCCTTTAAAGAACTCCACATTGTGACCGTCTCAGAACGTTCTGGGAACATCAAATTTCCAAATAAAATATGGGCCCCTAAACGCTCCGAGAACGTCCTTAATGTCCCCCAACCCTTTAAAGAACTCCACATTGTGACCGTCTCAGAGCGTTCTGGGAACATAACATTTCCCCAAATAAAATATGGGCCCCTAAACGTTCCAAGAAAGTCTTGTATGTTTCCTGAAGGTCCACCAAATAACGTCCCCCAACCCTTTAAAGAACTCCACATCATGACCGTCTCAGAGCGTTCTGGGAACATAACATTTCCCCAAATAAATATGGGCCCCTAAACGTTCCCAGAACGTCCTGAATGTTTCCTGAAGGTCCACCAAATAACCCTTTAAAGAACCGTCTCAGAACTTTCTGGGAACATCAAATTTCCCCAAAAAAATATGGGCCCCTAAACGCTCCGAGAACGTCCTTAATGTCCCCCAACCCTTTAAAGAACTCCACATTGTGACCGTCTCAGAACGTTCTGGGAACATCAAATTTCCAAATAAAATATGGGCCCCTAAACGCTCCGAGAACGTCCTTAATGTCCCCCAACCCTTTAAAGAACTCCACATTGTGACCGTCTCAGAGCGTTCTGGGAACATAACATTTCCCCAAATAAAATATGGGCCCCTAAACGTTCCAAGAAAGTCTTGTATGTTTCCTGAAGGTCCACCAAATAACGTCCCCCAACCCTTTAAAGAACTCCACATCATGACCGTCTCAGAGCGTTCTGGGAACATAACATTTCCCCAAATAAAATATGGGCCCCTAAACGTTCCAAGAAAGTCTTGTATGTTTCCTGAAGGTCCACCAAATAACGTCCCCCAAATCTTTAAAGAACTCCACATCATGACCGTCTCAGAGCGTTCTGGGAACATAACATTTCCCCAAATAAAATATGGGCCCCTAAACGTTCCCAGAACGTCCTGAATGTTTCCTGAAGGTCCACCAAATAATGTCCCCCAACCTGTTAAAGAACTCCACATCATGACCGTCTCAGAACGTTCTGGGAACATTACCAGGCGACGTCCTTGACACCAGCGGGACGTTCTGGGAACATAACATTTCCCCAAATAAATATGGGCCCCTAAACGTTCCAAGAAAGTCCTGAATGTTCCCTGAAGGTCCACCAAATAACGTCCCCCAACCCTTTAAAGAACTCCACATCATGACCGTCTTCCTTGACCCCAGCGGGACGTTCTGAAAACATCAAATTTCTAGTGGGGATTGCATTCAATTGACATTTGATCAGTTCTTGCTTCCCCCATGAATGGATGGTGTTCAGCCTTTTGTTCCTCTGAGACCTTATTAATTCATCTAATAATCAGAGAAGCTGCTGAGGAGGAGATTAAAGACAGCTCATGTGAGATCTTTCTGTGGGTTACAGGCCATCTGCTGATCCTTAAAACGTCTTCAAATCCTTCATGGAAAAAATAAGGCATTAATTCGCAAATCCAAAAGTCTCAACCCTTATGCATCAATTTAAGGTCCTTAGAGGACATAAATATTAAGAAACTGTAATAAAAGTTTAAGCTTAAGCTTGGGCTCATTTTAATAAAAATACAGCAGAAGTAGAAAAACAGGAATAGAGCGAGGATTTGCTTTAAAGGCCAAACCTGAGAAAATGGCGCCATCTGGTTAAAAAAATAAGAAATGCCTTGCCAAAAGAAAGAAAGCCTCTTAACAAAGACCCTGGAATAAAAATGGGTTTCAATGGGACATTTTTGTCTGTATTTATGAACGGAAATGAGCAATGCAATATTAAAATTCCCATAAAAATACACACTTCTGCCAACATTTACACAGCTGGCGTTAACAATATTGATAAAGATAAAAATGAGAGATTTCGCTTGCTCTTTTTGAAATGCATAAACGTGAATTAAGACAGACTGTTATATTACTATTAGTATCCCCGAATGAAAAATGTATTATTATAAGTCCCGTTTTAATATTACAAAAGTTGTTTATCTATATTTTCTTTAAAAACGTAAGGCACAGAAATGTGACATTGAGCAGGATTGGATGTTCGTTTGCATTGATGGAAAGCTCTTGAGATGTTCCTAAATGTTAAATGCTTTGTTTCAGGATTGAGGAACTAACAGAATTAAACTCTGCGGTTTCTCATTCTAGTGACGTTCCTCAAGCTCTCGGATCCTGAAGCATGTTTGCAGTTTTTCATTAGGGAAGATGAAGACGCGCCTGATGGGAAAACCAGACGTGTGTGTGTAAAACGGCCGCGTCAGCACTGAAGGCTCCCGACAGCTTCCCATAAATAGCAATGTTTTTCCAGATGTGTAGATGAAATGAAGACTCTCTGATTCTCTCACAGATGGCAGAGACGACGCTATTCCACTAGAGGGAAACCACGAGTAAGTGCGCATTTTACCACGTTTACCTTTACTAGTAGTTACTTACTACCCCAAGTCAAAGAACCCACACAAATGGAGTCATTTTTCCACAAGTGTTTACAAAAATCAAAGCCTAATAATGAATTAAAGCTGCACTATGTAACATTTTTTCAGTAAAATATCCAAAAGCCACTAGGCCAGTGTTATATACAGGGGCGTTTCTAGGATATTAATTTTAGGGCGGCTCAGCCCTAAAAAATGGTAAGACTTTAGTTTAGGGTCCAATTCTCACTATTAACTAGTAGCTTATTAGTATGCATATTAGGATATTGGCTGTTTATTATCACTTATAAAGCGAATATTAATGCCTTATTCCGCATGACCATATTGTACATCCCTTAATCATATAATTTAGGCAGGTTTATAATCACTGAGATCCCAAATGTGAGTTAGTTAGGGGGGTTTCGGGGGCTTGCTCCCCTTAATCTTAAAATGCACATATGTAGATTATGGAAATCAACATTTGATTTCCATAATCTACATATGTGCATTTTAAGATGTTCTGAACGCCAAAAAAATTAGATAACAATAGCTTGAAAACCATGTCAGTGGGCAGATATGACTTACGTTTTTTTCCATTTTTGTCAGTGAAGACAGTAAAACATATCTTTAACTGATATTTATATGTTTTATGAATCATTTTTGTAGACATGTTAATTTACTGAAGGCTAAATGGAAAGCTAGATAACTAAATGTATTAAATTAATTCACAATATGCAATCATTCATTACTGATCTTATGCCCAATACAAGCTAAAAAAAGCTGAGCTTTTTTATTTACTGAGAGCTACACATGGAATTATATTAATATACAATATGCACACATTCATTACCATTAATATTATGCCGAAAACAGCTTTGTTAATATTTCTTGTTTGTTAATTATATTATAAATTGCATTACATAGGCCTATTTCAATTCAAAATGGCGAAATTTGACAAAAGTGTATTAATTTGCATGAATATTTTTGTCATTTGTTTAACATTTCTGACTTCAAGAAGCAGCTGTCAAATATGAAATGTTTAGTTTAGCTACTTACAAATCTCGCACTTGACGTCGAATCGTGTTGCTTAAATTCGCGCTCAGCCTCAGCAGCTTATGTGCGTACATAAAGCCCGCCTACTCTGATTTGATTGGTTTTCTCAAATATTTTGACATTGACGAGCGGTGACAGACCAATAAGGCTCAGATCAACACACACACCTCTGCTTCTGACGTGCGCTCTATTCGCTGCCACAGCTGATTGAAGAACACGCTGATTAAAGATTAAAGATATATCATATGTTATGAAGGTTAATCACAAATTTTTTAGGGGGGCTGGACAGAAGTTTAGGGGCTGAAGCCCCCCTAAAAAGGGCCTAGTGACGCCCATGGTTATATATTTAGTAGTGCTGTCAGTTAAACGCGTTATTAACGGCGTTAACGCAAACCTATTTTAACGGCGTCAATTTTTTTATCGCGAGATTAACGTTCTTTTTGGTCTAACAAACTTTGTAGTTTTTTCACATGCTGTTGCAACAACTAGTAACGTTAGAAAAACTACAACACCACTCCGGATGTAGCTAGACCGGAAACAAAACATCAGGCACGCTGCGGCTGCCCGCACTCGTTTGGGCCATTAAAAGAGTAGACGTGGATGGCAAGCGTGAGACGCCGAAATGAGAAACGTATTAAGCCATGGTTTAACTCAGGGGTCTTCAACTAAAAGTGCTTGTCTTGAGCGCTGCTTTCTGCTCTGATGGTGCGTAGCCTACACACCAGACGCGAATGAAGCGTTTTGCGCGAGTGATTTAAGTCAATGCAAAGACGCAAATAGACATTCTGCGGCGCGGATTAAGCGGTGTGCATGTCGCGTCATTCGCGTCCGGTGTGAGCGCACCATCAGTCTCTTCTTCACTGCATGCTTGACCGCGCGTCTGGGTCTGAACGTAGTAACAGTGAGCATTGCAACGTTAACTGTTTCATTATGTCAAAAGGCTTCGCGGTCCGGATGGACGCATCTCGCGGTCCGGATTCGGACCGGAGTTCACTAGTTGGCGACCCCTGGTTTAACTGCACTATAGGCGGAGTCCTAGTTTACCTTGCATGTGCACTTTGTAATTTTATTTTGTATCACCCTGTTTTGATCCCTTAGAAAGGGCTGTTGAAGGGGCTGTTTGTGCAACAAAGTATTTGTTTCACCCTTTTATTGATGGGCAGTGTTACATTGTGTGAGATTATTTGCTCCAAGTGAGAATGTTGGTGTGAAATCGAACACTAAAGTATGCCAATGTTGTTTTCAATAAAACAAACATTTGAACAAAGCAAGCCGATCCACTTTTCTATGTTGATAAGAGCATTAAAATAAGAAAAAATAATGGGACAAAAAGAAATCAAGGGACATTTAGAATAAATAAAAATGTGCGATT
>NC_137100.1:2372802-2427802 GCF_949357685.1 Gobio gobio | reverse complement strand
CCACACACACCTCAACCACACACACCTCAACCACACACACCTCAACCACACACACCTCAACCACACACACCTCAACCACACACACCTCAACCACACACACCTCAACCACACACACCGCACAACACCACGTGTGTGTAATCACGAGCCGGGTCTGATTCTGATATGGCAAGCCATTTTTAAATTTATTCATTCCCAGATATGAATTCTTGATATCAACAATTCAATTTTCACGCAGAAATATGAATTATCGATATTTTCATTAGTCAAACGTTCCCTTTAGGCATTCTGTTAAATATATATAATGTTGCAACTAAGAATTGAGTTATAATTTCCATTTTATACATCAGAAATACAATTCTTATTAGTAAAAATCATAATTTTTAATAGCAATAATTACTTACTAGTAAAAAAAAAAAAATCCTGATATCAAGAACTCAACTGTTGAAATGTTTGATATCTGAAAATGTATTTAATATCAATAATTATAAGTATTTTAGATATCCAAAATGAAAATTTTTACTAGTAACAATCATGATATCAGAAATGAACATGGTCACTATATTGAGAAAATAATTATTGATATCAAAAATGAACATTTTACAATTGTTGATATAAAGAGCAGACATTTGCACTAATAACCACATAATTATTGAAATAAAAAATTATGATTTTTGCTAGTAAGTATTGTATTTCTGATGTGAAATGGGAATTTCCACTAGTAAAAATCATAATTTTTATACTAATAATTACATACTAGTGCAAATGTCTGCTCTTCATATCAACAATTGAAGTAAAACTGTTCATTTTTTATATCTGAAATTATGCTTCTAATTATTAATATCAGAAATACATTATCAGATATTAGAAATAACCAATTTAACATGTTGAAATACACTTACAGATATCAAGAATTGATTTTCACAAGTTGAAATTCCAATTTTATATCAGAAATACATAATTTTTTATATCAATAATAACTTACTAGTAAAAATATAAATTCCTGATTTCAAGAACTCAATTGTCACTAGTTGAAATGTTTGATATCTGAAAATGTATTTAATATCAATAGTTATTAGTATTTCAGATATCAAAAATGAAAATTTTTACTAGTAACAATCATGATATCAGAAATTAACATGGTCACTATAGTGAGAATAGAATTATTGATATCAAAAATGATGATTTTTACTATTGTTGATATAAAGAGCAGACATTTGCACTAGTAACCATGTAATTATTGAAGTCAAAAATTATGATTTTTGCTAGTAAGTATTGTATTTCTGATGTGAAATGGGAATTTCCACTAGTAATGTATAGGCCAGCAACTCGTCAATGTCAACCGTAAAGCGTCATGGCAGTGCATTAAAGTCGACTAGTCTGTGCAACCCCTAGTATGTAATTCTTGATATTTAAAAAATATGATTTTTACTGTGAAATTTTTAATCTTGATATCAAAAATGAAGATTTTTTTACTGTGAAAATGTAATTCTTGATATAAAAATTATGATTTTTACTGTGAAAATGTAATTCTTGATATCAAAAATGAAGATTTGTACTGTGAAAATGTAATTGTTGATATAAAAATGAAGATTTTTACAATGAAAATGTAATTCATGATATTAAAAATAATTATTTTTACTGCAAAAATGTAATTATTGATATAAAAAATTATGATTTTATTGCAAAAATGTCATTCTTGATATCAAAAATTATGATTTTTACTGTAAAAATGTAATTCTTGATATCAAAATTATGATTTTTACTGTGAAAATGTAATTCTTGATATCAAAAATTATGATTTTTACTGTGAAAATGTAATTCTTGATATCAAAAATTAAGATTTGTACTGAGAAAATGTAATTGTTAATCTAAAAATGAAGATTTTTACAATGAAAATGTAATTCATGATATAAAAAATTATTTTTACTGCAAAAATGTAATTATTGATATAAAAAATTATGATTTTATTGCAAAAATGTAATTCTTGATATAAAAAATTATGATTTTTACTGCAAAAATGTAATTATTGATATAAAAAAATATAATTTTATTGCAAAAATGTCATTCTTGATATCAAAAATTATGATTTTTACTGTAAAAATGTAATTCTTGATATAAAAATTATGATTTTTACTGTGAAAATGTAATTCTTGTATATATTTTTCACACACATATAAAAAAAATATGATTTTTACTGTAAAAAAAGTAATTATTGATATTGAAAAATGAAGATTTGTACTGTGAAAATGTAATTGTTGATATAAAAATGAAGATTTTTACAGTGAAAATGTAATTCATGATATCAAAAATTATTATTTTTACTGAAAAAATGTAATTATTGATATAAAAATTTGGATTTTATTGCAAAAATTTTATTCTTGATATCAAAAATTATGATTTTTATTGTGAAAATGTAATTCTTGATATCAAAAATTGATTTTTACTGTGAAAATGTAATTCTTGATATAAAAATTATGATTTTTACTGTGAAAATGTAATTCTTGATATAAAAAATTATGATTTTTACTGTAAAAAATGTAATTATTGATATTGAAAAATATATATTTTTAGGGTGAAAATGTAATTCTTGATATAAAAAATTATGATTTTTAATTTGAAAATGTGGTAATTCTTGATATAAAAAATATGATTTTTACTGTGAAAATTTAATTCTTGATATAAAAAATGATTTTTAGTGTGAAAATTGAATTCTTGATATCAAAAATTGCCATTGTTACTAGTAAAAATGTAATTCTTGATATAAAAAATGATTTTTACTGTGAAAATTGAATAGTTGATATCAAGAATTCATGTCTTGGGAATTAATAAACGTCAACACGGCTTGCCATATTCATAACAATCACATCCATGATATCAGAAATTAACATCGTCACAAGTGAGAAATAAATCAAAATGTTTCTAGTAGCAGTTCAATTGTTGATATCAAGAATAGGCATTTGCACTGGTAACCACGTAATTATTGATATCAAAAATATGTTTTTTTTCTAGTAAGAATTGTATTTCTGATGTGAAAAGGAAATTTCAACTAGTAAGAAATTAATTATTGATATCAACAATTTGAATTTGAATGGAAGCCTTTGGAGAGATTTCATTAGTGGACATACAATTACAGATTTCAGGAATTTTTGATATCAAAAATTCATATTTCTGAGAGTAACTTCATTGTTGATATCAAGAGTTCACATTTTTACTAGTGGAAATCTAGTTTCTGATATCCAGTAACTAGTGAAAATGTAATTGTTGATATTGAGATGAATAAAAGTCCAAACGTGAGTTTTTCGAGCTGTGTCTCATTGGTTCTCTGTGTATCTGATGTCCTCCGTCTCTTCAGCTCATTGTCTGGGGTTGTTTGCGTTATCTTTTGACCATCTGTGTGTTGGCTCTTGTCATTTACTGATATCATCGCTGTCCTGTCTCCAAAAATGCCACTTTTCAAGAAATGGAAAAACACTGTATTTTTTAAATAATTAAACACTGCGTTGGCAAAGCTGATATTGTGGCTTTATATATAGCATGTGTCATTATATTACAGTTTTTCTCAGTCGCTTTGGTACATTTCTCGAATCATCCTCGACATTTGCAAAATAGTAAGTGCATTTCTCAAAACAATTCGTACAAATAGCAAAACACCATGGATTACCTGCAAAAGCCAGTCTCTTTCTCAAAATCCTTAGTTCATCTCTCAAAAGTAAATATCTGTGTCAATGAACATGTCAGTGCCATCAGAATGACAAGTCCTTGTGTCATTGTGTATGAATAAGACGGTCAAATTGCTTAGTCATGTTGTCAATATAACCGTGTACACTGGAGGGATGTTCTGATGTAAATATGGCTAAAGTTTTGATGACAATTATTGTAAATTGTAGGTTACACCTTAGTGTATGTGGGAGTTTGATTGCAAGAGACTGGACAAGATTCACATTTACACTTTTACTGTTTGTACTGTAATTTGTTGACAGACCATGTCATTGCGATACAGAAAGGAAAAGACAGCACTGCATAGCACAACGAAAAAAAAAGAAAGAAAAAAAAGTAGAAATGTGAACGTCTAATGGAAATGTATAGAAATATGCTTGACATATTATGACAACTTGTTCAACCATTTTGCATGTAAAGGCTTATGCTATGAACTAATGCCTAAATGTTGTGGGGGTGAGACTATTCAACAGAGACCCATTATAATACATCCTGATCAACATGACATAAGCAATTGATAATGTAGGAAACAGCAGAGAATTGTACATAATCATTTGCATGGATGTACCAAAGCATTTGCAACTTGTTCAAAGAAATGAGAAACTGCTTTTTTGATGTCCACAAGTGACACAATGATGTGAAGATTGAACAGGTAGTTTTGAGAATTTCAATTCTGATCTGAGAAATGTACCAAAGCGACTGAGAAAAACTGTAATAACATATTACCAAAATCAAGCTTCAAATGAAGTTTTGTTTGACCAGAGACATATATATTTAAGACATAAATGTTTTGTCCATCATTAGAACAAACGTTTTTCATCGACGTACGGGTTATAAAGTTTACTGTAGCTCTGTGGACCCTCAGATTTTACTGTCATTTTGCCAAAAACTCATGTTATTAAAGGACATATTATGCAAAATTCACTTTAAACACAGATGTGTGTTAACAACCAGCCTATAATGGTAAAAATCTGTGATTTTTACTGTGAAATTTTAAATCTTGATATCAAAATTAATTATTTTTACTGTGAAAATGTAATTCTTGATATCAAAAATTATGATTTTTACTGTGAAAATGTAATTCTTGATACCAAAATTATGATTTTTACTGTGAAAATGTAATTCTTGATACCAAAATTATTATTTTTACTGTGAAAATTTAAATCTTGATGTCAAAAATGAAGATTTTTACTGTGAAAATGTATTATTGATATAAAAAATGATGATTTTTACGGTGAAATGTAATTCTTGATATCAAAAATTATGATTTTTACTGTGAAAATGTAGTTCTTGATACAAACATTTATTTTTACTGTGAAAATTAAAATTTTCATATCATAAATTGCCATTGTTACCAGTAAAAAACGAATTCCTGATATCAATAATTAGCATTTTAACGAGTGAAAATTGAATAGTTGATATCAAGAATTCATATCAAGAATTAAAAATCAATTTGCACTGGTAACCACGTAATTACTGCTATCAAAAATATGATTTTTACTGTGAAATGTTGTATCTTGATATCAAAAATGATGATTTTTTACTGTGAAAATGTAATTCTGTAATTCCATGATGGTAAAAATCCACACAATGCTTTCTCTTATCATCCCCATCAATCATTATCAATCTTTCATATTTCCCCCTAATCCTACGTAAGAGTAGGGAAGCCCCGCTTGCCTGCTGCTGATTGGCCCTTTCAGCATAGACACGCCCCTGAGTGAGAAGCACAATACTGTCTTAAAGGGACAGTTCACCCAAAAATGAAAATTCTGTCATCATTTGCTCACCCTCAAGTAGTTCCAAACCTGTATGAGTTTCTTTGTTCTGTTGAACACAAAAGAAGATATTTTGAAGAATGTTTGTAACCAGCCAGATAGAGCAACCATTGACTACCATAGTAGGGGAAAAATACTATGGTAGTCAATGGTTGCTCTATCTACTTGGTTACAAACATTCTTCACTCTATCTTCTTTTGTGTTCAACAGAACAAAGAAACTCATACAGGTTTGGAACAACTTGAGGGTGAGTAAATGATGACAGAATTTTCATTTTTGGGTGAACTGTCCCTTAAAGACAGTATTGACAATGACATGACGATGAATGCTAGACACACTCTTCTCCGCTCTTCAAAAACATAAAACATTAGCCTTTATATATATATATATGTAGAGTCATTCTTGAGTAAAGAAAACGCAGTATTTATTCACACAACTAGCTTTTTACTTCTACATGTGTAATGACAATAAACTTGAATCTAATCTAATCTTATTTACCATTGCACTGCAAACAAGCAGAGAAATCACGCTAGAGGTGGGCGGAGCTATGAGGTTTGACTGACAGTTTGAGGAGCCAATGGAGTTACGAGGTTTAGTCACAAGCGCTTTATAATACCTTTCATTTGTTAAGTTTTTGCATAGTATCATAAAATACCCTCAAAATTCTAAATAATAATCAGAAAATATTATTGAACAAAAATATATTACATAAAAATATGAGCTATGCAAGAGTGCATTCTACTGTCTGTTCAAAATACATGAGTTTAAGTATAAATCCACTGTTAAAAAGGGTTCAATATTCAATCGATTCATAAGGTTTCCAAAGTCAAAATCCTGTTGAATAATCATGATCTTAATATTGACCACAATAACCATATTCAAGCGTCTCTATAACCCTTCATCAGTCTCAGTCCAACACTACACCATCACGATGGTCTAAACTGACCTCCAGCAGAACTGTCAGCTCATACTCAAATCACAACACCAGAGAAAACACACAACAGTCCAGCTTCGCATTTACATTCATTTTCTCCAGCGGGAAATTGATTTTAAACGATAACTTATAAGCCTTTAAAGTCAGCCCTGCTGTGAGCTGCGAGGTTGTTAATCCAATGAGACTTATAAAGTGTTGTCTTGTTTGTTTCTAATAGTTTAAACTGTGTTTTCATTCAAAGACAAATTATAATAATTTTTTATATACTGTCATTTTAGAATTTAACATTTTATTTATTTTCTGCTTCTGAGATTCTTAACCTTTTTAATGCTTGAGTGTTGTGGGTGGTTGCTAGGGCATTGCTAAGATGTTCTGGGTTGCTAGGGTGTTGCTAAGACTTTCTGGGTTTCTAGGGTGTTGCTAGGGCATTGCTAAGATGTTCTGGGTTGCTAGGGTGTTGCTAAGACTTTCTGGGTTTCTAGGGTGTTGCTAGGGCGTTTCTAAAATGTTCTGGGTTGCTAGGGTGTTGCTAAGATTTTCTGGGTTGCTTGGGTGTAGCTAAGATGTTCTGGGTTTCTAGGATGTTGCTAGGGTGTTGCTAAATTGTTCTGAATTGCTAGGGAGTTGCTAGGGTGTTGCTAAAATGTTCTGGATTGCTAGGGTGTTGCTAGGGCATTGCTAAAATGTTCCTTTTTGCTAGGGTGTTGCTAAGATTTTCTGGGTTGCTAGTGTGTTGCTAAGATGTTCTGGGTTTCAAGGGTGTTGCTAGGGCGTTGCTAAGTTGTTCTGAGTTGCTAGGGTGTTGCTAGGGTGTTTCTAGGGCGTTATTAAAATGTTCTGGATTGCTAGGGTGTTGCTAGGGCATTGCTAAAATGTTCTGGGTTGCTAGGGTGTTACTAAGATGTTCTGGGTTGCTAGTGTGTTGCTATGATGTTCTGGGTTTCTAGGGTGTTGCTAGGGCGTTGCTACGTTGTTCTGAGTTACTAGGGTGTTGCTAGGGTGTTGCTAGGGCGTTGCTAAGATGTTCTGGATTGCTAGGGTGTTGCTAGGACGTTGCTAAGATGTTCTGGATTGCTAGGGTGTTGCTGAGATATTCTGGATTGCTAGGGTGTTGCTAAGATGTTCTGGGTTGCTAGGGTGTTGCTAGGACGTTGCTAAGATGTTCTGGATTGCTAGGGTGTTGCTAGGACGTTGCTAAGATGTTCTGGATTGCTAGGGTGTTGCTAGGACGTTGCTAAGATGTTCTGGATTGCTAGGGTGTTGCTGAGATGTTCTGGATTGCTAGGGCGGTGCTAAGATGTTCTGGGTTGCTAGGGTGTTGCTAAGATGTTCTGGGTTGCTAGGGTGTTGCTAGGACGTTGCTAAGATGTTCTGGATTGCTAGGGTGTTGCTAGGACGTTGCTAAGATGTTCTGGATTGCTAGGGTGTTGCTGAGATGTTCTGGATTGCTAGGGCGTTGCTAAGATGTTCTGGATTGCTAGGGTGTTGCTAGGACGTTGCTAAGATGTTCTGGATTGCTAGGGTGTTGCTAAGATGTTCTGGGTTGCTAGGGTGTTGCTAGGGCATTGCTAAAATTTTCTGGATTGCTAGGGTGTTGCTAGGACGTTGCTAAGAGGTTCTGGGTTGCTAGGGTGTTGCTAAGATGTTCTGGATTGCTAAGGTGTTGCTAAGATGTTCTGGGTTGCTAGGGTGTTGCTAGGGTGTTGCTAAAATGTTCTAGATTACTAGGGTGTTGCTAAGATGTTTTGGGTTGCTAGGGTGTTGCTAACCGCTGAAATGTCTTATATATATTTTAGGCTCCCGTTGTGACAACATGCCCCATTATAGAGGTCAACTGTGGTTAAATTAGCGTTTTTATTTTTCTTAGGCAATATATACTCAAAAATCACTCAGATTAACTGAAAAATATGCAATACGTGTTTATTTTGGAAATAAATTATTAATTTAATATTTTCGAACGTGATAGAGAAGCAGTGCTATTTTTAATTCATTTAATTACATTTTTATATATTTTGAACGTGTTTTTATCTTTGTATTTTCTGGTTTCATTTTTATTTTCATTTAATCATTTTGTTGTGTGTTTTTGTCATTTCTTATTAGCTGTTTTTTTCCCGTTAAACATGCCTATACAGTTTATATTTTTGTATATATATATATTTAAATGTAGATTGATTATAATAACCCAGCAGCTTCCGTGGCATCTCTGTTATTCACACTAAAGATATCTTTATTATTCAGCTTTATTTAGAGCTTTAGTCACTGTGTCGTCTTCATTTAGATGTAATTAGTCGTTTTCCAGGATTTGCGAGGCATTCCAGATTTTCAACAATGAATAATTGCAGAGTCAGTTTGACTCGAGGTCTAAATATAGGAAGAGGCTTTTGTTCAAATACTGTAGAGGTAATGATGGTGTTCATTTGGCTTCCTCTGACCAGCTGTATCCAGAGTCCTGGCCTCGAGGTTCACTTATAATGTTAATAAAGCCTTATTGCGTCTCCTAAAATTCCTCTATTGAATTATTGCACTGATATAATTCATATGATTTGTCTTTTTATTCTATCAAACATTATGTTATGCTTCATTCATGGTGTTAATAATAGAATGTATGATTGTGTAAAGTAGTGAAGCTGCCACAGAAAGTTCATCACGATCAACTAACAGAACTAAAAGGATCATATTCCACTGGCAAAATGAGTTTAAAATGTCCAGATGTGGTTAATGTTGTGATGTTGTGTGGCATATGCCGCTCTCCAGACCTCCGTCAGCAGTGAGAGTTGCTGAATCATGCAGCGCAAGACTCCCATATTCACACACACTGCCGAAAACAACCACATATTCCTGCTCCAGATATAACACACAGCACAAAAACACACTTCAGAGGAACACAAGAGCCTGCCGCTGAATTCATTTTCCGTTTTCATACGGATTTATTTGATATTATGTGAGTGCTGCCAATTCTGAGTAACGCTAATGTTGATTATAACCAGTCAATCAGCAATAAATCATCATCCTCAGAAACCGCATCATGTGATATAATGTGCCATCGTCCTTCTCGATATTCATAATGTCACACTGAAAAGCTTGAGATTTCATTAATTATGCCCTTTTCTCAATTTGTGCCTCATGATTGATGCTTGAGTGTTGTGGGTGGTTGCTAGGATGTTGCTAAGATGTTCTGGGTTGCTAGGGTGTTGCTAGAGTGTTGCTAAGATGTTCTGGGTTGCTAAGGTGTTGCTAGGGCGTTGCTAAGATGTTCTGGGTTGCTATGGTGTTGCTAGAGCATTGCTAAGATGTTCTGGGTTGCTATGGTGTTGCTAGAGCGTTGCTAAAATGTTCTGGGTTGCTATGGTGTTGATAGGGCATTGCTAAGATGTTCTGGGTTGCTAGAGCGTTGCTAAGATGTTCTGGGTTGCTAGAGCGTTGCTAAGATGTTCTGGGTTGCTATGGTGTTGATAGGGCATTGCTAAGATGTTCTGGGTTGCTAGAGCGTTGCTAAGATGTTCTGGGTTGCTATGGTGTTGCTAGAGCATTGCTAAGATGTTCTGGGTTGCTAGGGTGTTGGTAAAGCATTGCTAAGATGTTCTGGCTTTCTATGGTGTTGCTAGGGCATTGCTAAAATGTTCTGGGATGCTATGGTGTTGCTAGAGCATTGCTAAGATGTTCTGGGTTGCTAGGGTGTTGCTAGAGCATTGCTAAGATGTTCTGGCTTTCTATGGTGTTGCTAGGGCATTGCTAAAATGTTCTGGGTTGCTATGGTGTTGCTAGGGCGTTGCTAAGATGTTATGGGTTGCTATGGTGTTGCTAGAGCGTTGCTAAGATGTTCTGGGTTGCTATGGCGTTGCTAAGATGTTCTGGGTTGCTAGGGTGTTCCTAGAGCTTTGCTAAGATGTCCTGGGTTGCTAGGGTGTTGCTAGAGCGTTGTTAAGATGTTCTGGGTTGCTAGGGTGTTCCTAGAGCTTTTCTAAGATGTCCTGGGTTGCTAGGGTGTTCCTAGAGCGTTGTTAAGATGTTCTGGGTTGCTAGGGTGTTGCTAGAGCATTGCTAAGATGTTCTGGGGGTTCTATGGTGTTGCTAGGGCGTTGCTAAAATTTTCTGGGTTGCTATGGTGTTGCTAGGGCATTGCTAAGATGTTCTGGGTTGCTATGGTGTTGCTAGGGCGTTGCTAAGATGTTCTGGGTTGCTATGGTGTTGATAGAGCGTTGCTAAGATGTTATGGGTTGCTATGGTGTTGCTAAGATGTTCTGGGTTGCTAGGGTGTTGCTAAGATGTCCTGGTTTGCTAGGGTGTTGCTAGAGTGTTGCTAAGATGTTCTGGGTTGCTATGGTGTTGCTAGGGCGTTGCTCAAATGTTTTGGGTTGCTATGGTGTTTTGATAGGGCGTTGCTAAGATGTTCTGTGTTGCTATGGTGTTGCTAGGGCGTTGCTAATATGTTTTGGGTTGCTATGGTGTTGATATGGTGTTGCTAAGATGTTCTGGTTTGCTAGGGTGTTGCTGGAGCGTTGCTAAGATGTTATGGTGTTGCTAGGGCGTTGCTAAGAGGTCCTGGGTTGCTATGGTGTTGCTATGGTGTTGCTAATATGTTCTGGGTTTCTATGGTGTTGCTAAGATGTTCTGGGTCGCTAGGGTATTCCTAGAGCGTTGCTAAGATGTTATGATGTTGCAAGGGTGTTGCTAAGATGTTTTGGGTAGCTAAGGTGTTCCTAGGGCGTTGCTAAGATATTCTGGGTTGCTATGGTGTTGCTAGGGCATTGCTAAGATGTTATGGTGTTGCTATGGCGTTGCTAAGATGTTCTGGGTTGCTAGGGCATTGCTAAGATGTTCTGGGTTGCTAGGGTGTTGCTAAGATGTTCTGGGTTGCTAGGGTGTTGTTGTGTGTTTTGAAAGACCCTGGGTATCTGGATGTGGCTGTGGGATTTATTTATTCATTTTGCATGCATGAAATCAAATGTGTTCTGTTCATATTGAGACGATGTCGTGCAACATTAGAGAAAGTCTGCATTATAAAAGGGCAGATGATGGATGTGTGTAACGCATTAATATCTGTCCTGTGCGGGTTATGAATCGGCATCAGCTTCCATCTTTCACACAGTGTTCCTGTTATGAGCTCTTCATCTGACTGACATTGAGCATTATTATTATTATTATTAATATAAAAGGACAGATTTCCCTGATGATGATGATGATGATGATGATGATGATGATGCACTAGCGCATATTGAAGACTCTATGAATGACTGTAGAGGGGATTATGTAAGTAGATTTAGATGTGTTGTTGTGAAATGGCTGGTGATTTGATGATCCTCCATCATGCCTCAATAACACTTAAAGGTTATCCTCATCGCGATGACCTTTACACATCATTGAGGCATGACTGAGCTGGAATATAGGATTAATGCCGCATGCATTTGCTTTATTACTGTATATTATTGTGTATTGTATGATATATATAATAAATGCATGGCTTACTTCCCCACGAAGTTCTCGAGCACGGAGCTTTTCCCGGCGCTCTGTCCGCCCACCACCGCGATCTGCGGCAGGTCCAGCTCGGCGTTCTGGCCGATCTGGGAGAACGCGTCCTGCATTCGGTTGACCAGAGGAATCAGATCCTCCATCCCCCGGTTCCCCATCGCGGCTGACCGGCACCTGCTCGAGCTCTCCCCGGAGAAACAGCGATCCCGCTTTCAGGACGTCTTAATTCGGCATTGATTTATTCCGGAGCTCTTCTTGTCGTTCTCTCTCTTTCTTTCTTTCTATCTCTGTGTGCGTCTGTGTCAGTCCGCAGTCCTCCTGAGATGATGAGCTGCTTTTCTCAGAGAGCGCGCACGGGCACGCGCTGCAGATCCGCGTTCTCTCACTAGGCGGCGCGCTTGTCAAAGTTAAAGCAATTTCATGGCATTTCAGTAGATCTATCTATCTATCTATCTATCTATCTATCTATCTATCTATCTATCTATCTATCTATCTATCTATCTATCTATCTATCTATCTATCTATCTATCTATCTATCTATCTATCTATCTATCTATCTATCTATCATCCATCCATCCACGCATCATCCATCCATCCATCATCCACGCATCATCCATCCATCCATCATCCATCCAACCATCATCCATCCACCCATCATCCATCCATCCACCCATCATACATCCACGCATCATCCATCCATCCATCCATCCAACCAACCATCATCCATCCACCCATCATCCAACCATCCACCCACCCATCAATCCACCCACCCATCATCCATCAATCATCCACCCATCATCCATTCAACCATCATCCACGCATCATCCTTCCATCCACCCATCATCCACCCATCATCCACCCATCATCCATCCATCCATCCACCCATCATCCTTCCATCCACCCATCATCCACCCATCATCCATCCACCCACCCATCATCCATCCATCCACCCATCATCCATCCATCCACCCATCATCCACCCACCCATCATCCATCCATCCACCCATCATCCACCCACCCATCATCCACCCATCCACCCATCATACATCATCCACCCATCATCCATCTATCCACCCATCATACATCATCCACCCATCATCCATCCATCCACCCATCATCCACCCATCATCCATCCATCCATCCACCCATCATCCTTCCATCCACCCATCATCCATCCACCCACCCATCATCCATCCATCCACCCATCATCCACCCATCCACCCATCATCCACCCACCCATCATCCACCCATCCACCCATCATACATCATCCACCCATCATCCACCCATCCACCCATCATACATCATCCACCCATCATCCACCCACCCATCATCCACCCATCCACCCATCATACATCATCCACCCATCATCCACCCATCCACCCATCATACATCATCCACCCATCATCCATCCATCCACCCATCATCCACCCAAACATGTATTTCCTGAAAAACCACTGCTTTGTGCAAAAACACTAAACATACACAAACTCACAGTCCACACAAATCAACCAATTTAGTTTATACAGTAACAAGTCAAATGAACAAAATGCACAAAATATACAATACATGATACAAAATGCATTGAAAAATTGTGAAATCCACCCATCATCCATCCATCCACCCATCATGCATCATCCACCCATCATCCATCCATCCACCCACCATCCATCTTTCCACCCATCATAAATCATCCACCCATCATCCATCCATCCACCCATCATCCATCCATCCACCCATCATGCATCATCCACCCATCATCCACCCATCCATCCACCCACCATCCATCTTTCCACCCATCATACATCATCCACCCACCATCCATCCATCCACCCATCATCCACCCATCCACCCATCATACATCATCCACCCATCATGCATCATCCACCCATCATGCATCATCCACCCATCATCCATCCATCCACCCACCATCCATCATCCACCCACCATCCATCTTTCCACCCATCATACATCATCCACCCACCATCCATCCATCCATCCACCCATCATCCATCCATCCACCCATCATGCATCATCCACCCATCATCCATCCATCCACCCACCATCCATCATCCACCCACCATCCATCTTTCCACCCATCATACATCATCCACCCACCATCCATCCATCCACCCATCATCCACCCATCCACCCATCATACATCATCCACCCACCATCCATCCATCCACCCATCATCCACCCATCCACCCATCATACATCATCCACCCATCATCCATCCATCCACCCATCATACATCATCCACCCATCATCCATCCACCCATCATGCAGCATCCACCCATCATCCATCCACCCACCCATCATCCATCTATTCACCCATCATGCATCATCCACCCATCATCCATCCATCCACCCATCATGCATCATCCACACATCATCCATCCATCCACCCATCATGCATCATCCACCCATCATCCACCCGTCATCCATCATTCATCCATCCATCCACCCATCATACATCATCCACCCATCATCCATCCATCCACCCATCATACATCATCCACCCATCATCCATCATCCACCCATCATCCATCCTTCCACCCATCATACATCATCCACCCACCATCCATCCATCCACCCATCATCCACCCATCCACCCATCATACATCATCCACCCATCATCCATCCATCCACCCATCATACATCATCCACCCATCATCCATCCACCCATCATGCAGCATCCACCCATCATCCATCCATCCACCCATCATCCATCCATTCACCCATCATGCATCATCCACCCATCATCCATCCATCCACCCATCATGCATCATCCACCCATCATCCATCCATCCACCCATCATGCATCATCCACCCATCATCCATCATTCATCCACCCATCATACATCATCCACCCATCATCCATCCATCCACCCATCATACATCATCCACCCATCATCCATCCATCCACCCATAATCCATCCATCTACCCATCATCCATCCACCCATCATCCATCATCCACCCATCATCCATCCATCCACCCATCATCCATCCACCCATCATCCATCCACCCATCATCCATCCACCCATCATCCACCCATCATCCATCCACCCATCATCCATCCATCCACCCATCATCCACACATCATCCACCCATCATCCATCCACCCATCATCCACCCATCATCCACCCATCATCCACACATCATCCACCCATCATCCATCATCCACCCATCATCCATCATCCACACATCATCCACCCATCATCCATCATCCACCCATCATCCACCCATCATCCATCATCCACCCATCATCCACCCATCATCCATCCATCCACCCATCATCCACACATCATCCATCCACCCATCATCCATCCACCCATCATCCATCCATCCACCCATCATCCACCCATCATCCATCCACCCATCATCCACACATCATCCACCCATCATCCATCATCCACCCATCATCCATCATCCACACATCATCCACCCATCATCCACCCATCATCCATCCATCCACCCATCATCCATCCATCCATCATCCACACATCATCCACCCATCCACACATCATCCACCCATCATCCATCCATCCACCCATCATCCACACATCATCCACCCATCATACATCCTCCACCCATCATCCATCCACCCACCATCCACCCAAACATGTATTTCCTGAAAAACCACTGCTTTGTGCAAAAACACTAAACATACACAAACTCACAGTCCACACAAATCAACTAATTTAGTTTATACAGTAACAAGTCAAATGAACAAAATGCACAAAATAAACAATAAATGATACAAAATGCATTGAAAAAATGTGAAATGCGTCGCAGAATGTCACTGATTGTGATCCGCCATGTTTGTGTGCGTGTGTGCAGGCGCTCGAGTGAGTGCGACGCGCCGTGTGTCCTCCAGTCCTGCGGGGGCGCTGTGTGACGAGCGGCCGCCACCGCCGCGCTCAGACTCAGACCGGTCGGTGAGAGTGTGTGTGTGTTAGCAGCACGGCGCTAATGTGACAGAGGAACTTTCAACAGGCTGTCGCTCTTTTCTCCTCTATTAAACTCACAACCCCGGCAGCAAAGTTGGTGAGTACTAGCTTTAATTCTGCAGATAAACGGACACAAAGGCTCAAAATAGCAATATTGTGAGCGAGGCTTGTGGGCGGGCGCTGATGTTGTCGTGTTTATGACAGCTAGCGCATTAGCACATAGCGCAGGATAAAGATTACGGCTCTGTCCTAAACCCTGAGTTTCATATCTGGACAGCATATTAAGGCATAATTTCACTGGTTTGGTTCATAAAAGTGCAGCTGTGTGCGCCCGGGATGCCGTAAAGGCTGTTGTGTGTGTCGGGAGCGAGGGTTTGAGACGCCGTGGTTTGTTTTGTCTGGATTATTTGTTCGCGTTTCAGCCTCTCAGAGCCCAAATATGATCCTCCTCGTGTCCGAGACCCCATCCTAACATTAATAAACTGGCTTTTATAAACACACACACACATTATACGCAGACAAATTAATTTTATGCGTCTAAAAATAGATTCTATTAATTTACATTATTATATATATATTTACTACGCACTATAGTAATGTGCTCTTAAATGTATTTATTTATATTGTTATTTATTTTTAATGTATTAATTTTAATTGAGTTTGATTCATAGGTTAACTAAACAATATTAATTTATTTATTTTAATCTATTTAATTAACTAATCTTGTTTGTTTAATTAATGTACATTATTTATTTAATAAAAAATATATTGTTTATATATTTTTATTTACACTAATTATATTTTATTTATTTTAATTGTATTCATCTAAATATAAATTATATTAAATTACATTATATTTAGTAATGTACTCTTAAATGTATTGTATTTATTAATTTTATTTGTATTTATTCATTTTAATTGAATTTGAATTTAATAGATTAATAACTAACCTTTATTTTTATTTTAATCACTTTTCTATTTATTTAATTGATTAACTAATCATGTTTATTTAATCACATTTTATTCATTTTTTACTCTTTTACATCATATTCTAAAGATTTATTTTTTCAATGCTGCTTGACTCTTGCGTTGTCATTGCCAGATCTTGAGCAGAAGTGATGATGAAAAATGTTGTGGTGATATTTTCATATTTTCATCAAGAGGTGCATCAATTTTTGCTCAAGATCTTGTATTGTCCAGCGGTGTGTGAAGTCTCCTCCAGCACAGACTTTCAGGAGAAACCACACACACACACACACACACACACACACACACACACACACACACACACACACACACACACACACACACACACACACACACACACACACACACACACACACACACACTCACACACTACCCCTAAACCTACCCATCACACACACACACACACACACACACACACACACACACACACACACACACACTACCCCTAAACCTACCCATCACACACACACACACACACACACACACACACACACACACACACACACACACACACACACTACCCCTAAACCTACCCATCACACACACACACACACACACACACACACACACACACACACACACACACACTACCCCTAAACCCACACACACAACTCCAACCCCTAAACCTACCCATCACACACACACACACACACACACACACACACACACACACTACCCCTAAACCTACACACACACACACACACACACACATACACACACTACCCCTTAACCTACCCATCACACACACACACACACACACACACACACACACACACACACACACACACTACCCCTAAACCTACCCATCACACACACACACACACTACCCCTAAACCCACACACACAACTCCAACCCCTAAACCTACACACACACACACATACACACACTACCCCTTAACCTACCCATCACACACACACACACACACACACACACACACACACTACCCCTAAACCTACCCATCTCACACACACACACACACACACACACACACACACACACACACACACACACACACTACCCCTAAACCTACCCATCTCACACACACACACACACACACACACACACACACACACACACACTACCCCTAAACCTACACACACAACTCCAACCCCTAAACCTACACACACACACACATACACACACTACCCCTTAACCTACCCATCACACACACACACACACACACACACACACACACACACACACACACACACACACACACACACACTACCCCTAAACCTACCCATCACACACACACACACACACACACTACCCCTAAACCTACCCATCACACACACACACACACACACACACACACACACACTACATTTTTCTTTTAACACTGATTAACGCACATACATAAGATCGTATCGTTTAAATATAATGAAATCTCCAGCGTTCGTTTCAACCAGTGACGTTACTTTAGACCTAATATTTGCACGCATACTATTGCACTATTTACATCCGCGAAAGACATAACCAACTGTGTTTGTGACTACTCACTAAAGATTGACATTTTTGACATAATTTTGTGTGTATTTGACTGAGGAAAAACAATTTAATTTGGAATGCGCGAGCTCTTTAGGCCTGAGCTCTTTAGGCCTGTGTGTGTGTGTGTGTGTGTGTGTGTGTGTGTGTGTGTGTGTGTGTGTGTGTGTGTGTGTGTGTGTGTGTGTGTGTGTGTGTGTGTGTGTGTGTGTGTGTGTGTGTGTGTGTGTGTGTGTGTGTGTGTGTGTGTGTGTGTGTGTGTTTGTTGTTGGCATGAGCGCAAAGAAAGCTCTCTCTCAAAGAGCTCTCATCCCATATGTATTACGAAATGCTATAAAATCGCATGTTCAAATTGGCGAGGTTTAAAGAGACGTGGGCAGTGATTTCCGTCAGCTGTCCCGAAACGGAAGCGAAAGTGTTGAATCTGAGCGCGCAGATGCTTTTATAGTCCATGCATGATGTCTTTTGAAGCCAGAAGCATTTTGCTCATTTTGAGAGAATGGAGACGCGCAGTAATGCTGAAATTACTTACAAAAAAGTTTCCAAATGACTGATTAATGTGATAATCTTTGTTGATTCATTTAATAATAAACATTTGCGGTAATTTCCCGCTTCATAAACCCAAAACTTGCGAGAGTGAGTAAAATTATGCGCAATACCCGCATCAAAATTCAGACCCTGTATGGTATCGATTTAATATCGGTACTTCGGTATTAGATTGTGGTACCGTACCAAAGCCAAAATTGTGGTATCGAGCCATCCCTAGTGTGTGTGTGTGTTTATATGGAGTAACTCTTCTGTGTGTGTGTCCAGACTGAAGTGGAGAATCTGTGTGTACGTCAGGAGGATGTTCAACCCTCACCAGCACCAGCAGCAGCAGCAGCAGCAGCAGTTCCAGCAGCACCTGCGTCAGCTCCAACAGCTGTTCCAGCAGCAGACGCCTCCACCTCCTCCTCCACCTCCTCCACCACAGCAGCAGCAGGCCGCCCATCACATCTCACACCACCATCAGGCCGCACGGTGCGACTTCAGACCGCTTTCTCCACACATATTCAGGGCTCTAGACTAGTGTTAGACCGATATATCGGCCGATATTTGTGATTTTTACGTGTATCGGCCGATATAAGGCTGCTGCGTTCGCCGATATTTTTTCCCCTGCATTATTTCCAGACAGGCGTCCACAGGGCAGCTCTCGC
Source organism: Gobio gobio (assembly GCF_949357685.1). Lineage (NCBI taxonomy): Eukaryota > Metazoa > Chordata > Actinopteri > Cypriniformes > Gobionidae > Gobio > Gobio gobio. The sequence goes on along the minus strand of NC_137100.1, from coordinate 2,408,285 downwards.
CGTCTTCAAACTCTCTCGCTCTCCCTCGCGCATATTAATCAAAATCAATTGAGAATTGACCAGGGCTCTGAACCGGTTCAAGGAACGAAAACCGGAAACGAACGAAATTTTAAGAGGAACAAAAACGGAAACGAAATCAAAATCAATTTGAATCGTTCTGAACAGAAACGTTAATTTGAAATGACCATTAACCGGTTAATAACGTTATTTTATCGTTCTCTTTAATATTTTAATTTGGCAGTGACCAATCATGAATAGAGTAGCTACAACATGTGACGTTGACGGATCAAGCGTGAGTGAAATGCCCGCGCACCATCATCTATGAATCTACCGTCAGTATGAGCGCGCGCAATCCGCGCATTTTCATGCCTCAAGTACATTTCTTTCCCCGCTGAGGTCATCAATGAAAGCGCAGGTATTGGAGGACATTCTTTTCGAACGTTTAAATAAGCAGTGCAGACTTTAAGCTCAAATAGACTGATTTAGGCTAGTTTATGGATTCCGTTTAAGCCTATCCAAGTAGGCTATAGCATCTATCAAACATTTGTCCTATAGTCTTTCAGATTGCCAACAGGACAGGTCAGTGTTTTCTATATAGACGGCTGATGCTTCGTATTAAATGGTATGTTATGCATTAAATGATCAAGCTTTATTAGCTGACTGAATTTGATTGTGATGTAGGGGTGTAACGGTACACAAAACTGACGGTTCGGTACGTACCTCGGTTTTGAAGTCACGGTTCGGTACGAGTTCGGTACAGCAGATTTACAAAATTGCTTTTTATTTATTTTTTATATTTAACAGTGGTTTACTGGAGAAAAAAGTGTCCTTGAATGAATTAAATTATATCTAAAAGTTTATTTAAGATATTTCTGTAAATGATATAGGGAGCCCTTACTTGTACATTAATATTAAAGGTTCACAACAGAGCCCAAACTATTAGCCTAAATTCAGTTGCTATTTATTTTTAGGTATAATAATCAACACTCAAATAACACATTGTGTGCAAATATGTAAACTTCACATAAGGCAGTTTTTGCATTAACTTCTAAATCTAATTATAAAATAGTTTTTTTCTCCAAATCGTTGTTGAAATATAATAATTTATATACAGTGTTTGTCATTTTCATGACAGGTTTATTTAACATGCATGAAATAATCAAGACATCACTAACAAGTTAAGTAGAATATAATGAATATAACGGCTAATATAGAGCATATATTTAGCGAAAGAGTTGATTTCTCTAGTGAATAAAATTCTGTGGACACTGAATGACTGCCTGAGGTAAATGTGATGCTAACGTTACATGACATTGTTTAGTTCACAAGCAGTTATATTGACATCTTTCCGCAGTTGAAACACTGATTTAGCGATTACACCACATATATACATGACAGTAAATTGTAATGTATCCTCAGCATACCTTCAGATCGTCATTCATGTTTATTCTTGAATCTTTAGTAACAGATGATCGATCGCCTTCACAGATGATCGCGCGTGCGCGTCGCGCGGCCGCTTGAACTGTGATCAGTGACCAGTCACGCCACATAGAGCGTCAAAACGGCATTTATCTTTTGAATTTCGTGATAATATGGACTGAATACTTAATATGTTCGTGTGGGAACTCGGATTGAAGTGTGTTCCGCGCTTACAACAAGCCGACAGTGAACTGTTAAAGATTACATTCATAACCGTTCGGTACACGCGTGCACCGTACCGGAAGCCCTGTACCGAAACGGTTCAATACGAATACGTGTACCGTTACACCCCTAATGTGATGCAAGGACGTGTTGCGCAGTGTTTGCTTTGAAATTACCATGCAGTTGACGGTGCATTAATGGTTATCCAGTTTATTTATTCTTTATTCATACATTTTTTAAAACAAGTCGTGTTGAAAAAAAGTTATGCAACGTTACAAAGAATGTTATCACTCTTCTGAAAAGAATTCGGCATAAGAGCCACTTTCGATTGTCTAACGCTCCATTAAAACAGGTCCGCTGTTTATGCTTTGTAATTAATGCATGTATTTCTGTTGTGGTTTTAAAAATGTTATGAAATAAATATTCAAGTTTAATTACCATGCTTTATATTATTATTCAGTGAAAATAAGTCTATTTATACATATTTGTTTAAAGTATAGGCTAAATTAAAATAACGTTATTAACCGGTATTTTTTCAAATCAAACCGTTTTCGGAACAGTAATGTTTAATGAGGAACGCAAAAACGGAAACGCTATAATATCGATTCTGCTCGGAGTGAACCAATTTATATTTTTTTCCGTTTTTAAGCCCTGGAATTGACACGATGGTAAAAGGTCAGGGTGTCCGCGGGGTTGTAAAAGGTAGTAAATGAAATTAGCCAAAATTAAGGCCATTAAAAAGTAGTAAACGTCATCTGACGAGGTATTACATTTTTAGAGCCCAATTTTTTTTAGATACATTTTCAATTTGTGTTCAGTACAGGCCTTTTTTTCTAAAATTCGCGTGGATTTATTTATATGTTGAGAGTAGGACCTGCGCGATATCATGTGAGGTGGTGTTCGTTCGCGCGCGCGTGCTGGCTGTCAAACATGTACGCGAGCTCGCTTTCATTCAGTAATTAAAGCATGGGGAAATGCAAGTTCTCGGACCTCTGGCTGGAGGACTCACGATTTAAAGACTGGCTTAGGCCAGTAGTTTGCAACAGCCGCGAGGCTTATTGCCACGTCTGCAAGAAGACCATAACTTGGGTGGGTGTGAATGGCGTCAAATCGCATGTAAGTTAATCAAATAGCCACCAAGATGCGCGGACGTAGCGAGCAGCTTCCCATATCAATGTTCTGCGCTACGGATCGACGGATCGTCGAGCGTGACTCGTCTGCTCACTGTACGAGTGAAATATGCGCGAAAAACCTATAATAGAGAGCTAGCCTATCAAATGCATCAGCTATCGATATCAAGAGGATTTAGCATTTACAATGTATGTATATAAATGATCATTATTATTATTAGGGTAGGCCTACTTTTATTATTAAATTGATATTGCATTTAATTTGCCCACGTGATAACTTCATAATGCATCAATGGATAACCGACGCTGCATAATAAAAGAATAGATAGATTAGCTTGCTCCTCATTATTTAAATACATTTTGCCCAATTAAACAAGGAATTATAGGCCTATAATTAAAATGATTATCAGTCTATAATATGTCAGAACACTACAATAATATCAGAAAGTAAGAGCAGCTTTATTTCAACATATTTCAACAATTTGTTTAACACGAAATGGGCCTATACTTCTCTTCTAATTTGTTTCACAATATGGGCCACAAGAGAAATATTAAGAAAATATAAATTCAGACAGTTATAGGCTATACGTTATCAGCATTAAAGCAGATTTATATAAATAAAGAGATATCTCTTGTCTCTGTGAGAATATGCGCAGAAAGATTTTACGTTCACTTTCTGTAGTGAATAATTGACTAGGTTTGAGACTTCACGACTCTCGCGCACATTGTGTTTTTGTTGATATCCACTGACTCGCCTTCATGATTTAACCCTCTGGTCCTCTTCCTTTAGGGGTCACACTCGTCTCCTTCACGGTCAAAAGTGACCGAAGCCTTAAAATGTCACTCTTTTTTTCTTCAGGAAAACCTTTGTAATATATTTTTGTTCAATAATATGTTTTGATAATTATTTAGAATTTTGAAGGGATTCTATGGTACTATGCAATAATTATAAAATTTTAATGAGCAATTTTTTCCATTAGAATTAATATTTAATTTTCCAAAAATGCAACATTTCACATTACAATAGAGTGCAGGCCTTTAAAATCCATTTTTTTTAAACTGAGAGTGCATTTGAGCGAGAGAGTCACTTTTGTTTGTTTTTTTTTCATTTATTGATTTTATTTAGCAAATTCTCAAAATTTGCTGCTGCAGTCTTACCTGTTCATTTCTATGTGTGTGTGTATGCGGGAGTGTGTGTGTCTAATTTGCACTCTTGACATTTTAGAGCGTCACCGCTTCATTGCTGTGCACTTTTTTTCTGCACAGTGGCTGATTTGTAGTTTGTACCACCAAAAGTTTCTCTGAGTTTTCGTATTTTTGTGTATTTCCCATTAATTTCCTAATGGTGCGTTCACACCGGACGCGATTCGCGCGAGTGATTTACATGTTAAGTCAATGCAGAGACGCGAAATGGCATTCTGCGGCGCGATTCGCGCGAATGAGGCGGCGAGATTCGCGCGATTCGTGCGATTGAGGCGACGCGAATTGAGCGTTTTGAACGCGTGAATCGCGCGAAACGCTCAAGTTGAAAAATCTGAACTTTGGCGGATATTTCGCGCCGCGTTAACCAATCAGGAGCTTGCTCTAGTAGTGACAACAATGAGGAGAAAATCTGTATATTAATATCTGGTTCAGACAATATGATTATCACTGTGATAACATTAAATGACATTAAACACAACCCAGTCTCTTTTTGTTAAATGCAAGTTTATGTATGATCAATAATACAAAAGTATAAGTAATGTATAACAAGCTATACATGAAATAAAGCAAACAATGCAGTCAAACATTCAAAGTCAGTGCTAGTCGGCTAACGTTACAACTGCAACGAACAGTTATAGCCTAAAAATATAAGGTAATGAAACTTATCTTTGCCCTCAGCCTAAACGATTTTCCAGGGAACAAATTATAGATCCATGAGAGCAAAGATCGGCCGTTACAAGACGAATTATAGCTCGAGCTGCCACAGAGACATCAGAGCCAGCGGCAGACGGCAGAAGGTCTGGCCGAGGAAAGGTTGCCCTCGCCGGCTTTCACGTGCGCTGAGCGCCGCTGATCCACTGGAGCTCACAACTCCAACAACGGCAGATAAAATGTTCAAATAGGCACTGTTTATGTAAATAAACCACAGATTTGAGCTTTAAACAACTACATTATCGACTGAAAAAGTCTTAAAACTACGTTTTGTCACACATTAACAGTAGATATGAACAAAAAAAAAGACATGTAAACACAGCCCATGTCAGCCATTTCTCAACGAGACGAGCTGCTGGCGGAAGCCCCGCCCATGAGGAGAATTCGCATCTGTTGTGCAGTGAATGTCACGCGCGAATTTCACGTGCGATTCGCGCGAGTAAACTCAAAATGTACACGCGTCCACCTTCGCGCGAATCGCGTCCGGTGTGAACGCCACATTAGTCTGTCTTTTTTGACTGCGAAGGAGACAAGTGTGACAATTTTTTTTACGACCCTTTAACATATCCGAATCATCTCCTTGATTTTTTTTTTGTGTGTTCACATAGCTAATGCAACAAAAGTCACCAAATTTCATCCCATTCCGATAAGGCAAAAAAATTAAACATTTCAAAACGTAAAAGTTTTCGGTCATTTTTGACCGAAGAGGACCAGAGGGTTAAAACGAAAAAGAAAACAAATCTTTAATGCGGCGTGAAAATTGCTCTCGTTTCCCTCTGTACACTGCACAAACTATGAAGATGATGTCTCCTTCCTCTTCTGTCTTTATTTCTGTTCTCATCTCTGTGGGCAGTTGATGTTAAGTTATAATGACCTCGTTACATTGTGATGCAATATGTTATTCCATTTGGAAAGATATTTAATTTACGCTACTATAGTTGCAGCTTGAAGTCGCGCTGGTATTAAAAAATATTTTGAAGGTATTAAAAAGGTAGTAAAAGGTATTAAATTCAACTTAAGAAGTTCTGTATATACCCTGTGTAAAGGGGACGTGTGCTGGGAAAAATTTGGGTGCACCTAAATTAAAAAGTTAGGCGCACCAGTGCAACCAAGGCAAAAAGTTATTCTGGAGCCCTGATATTACAACATCCCTATAATGCGTACTCTTGTGTTTGTGTTGTCTTTAGGCCAATGGGCGTCCCGGCTCCAGCTCCTCCATCTGCCCGCATGGTCAACCTCTGCTCCGCCACTCAGACCCTCATCGGACCCAATCCCATGCTGCAAGGCGCTCTGCTCATGCAACAGATGCAGGGTAAACTGAGCCACATGGCATGCCTAATATAGCAAGCACTATATTAAGATACACATTCCCAGGGTTTTTCCTGGGTCAAAAATGTTCTTCGGTGGTCATCCACACACACAGTAAAGTCCTCTACCTACATGATCTGTGAGCGCAATACTGACCATACATTTAAAATAAATGCAAAGAAACCGTTTTTGCTTATCTTATTTTGACATCTGATATTATGTATGATCTCTACCTTGAGGTTTGTTCCTTTTGATCCTCATTTTTTACAATTAGTGCTGGGCATCGATTAAAAAAAAAGAACTAATTAATCGCATTTTTTTCTGTAATTAATCGCGATTAATCGCAAGTTTTTAATATTTTGATATTGTAATCATTTCAGTTACTCTCCAAATTAATGTATAAACAATTTAAAGACAGCATATTTTAAATATGTGTTGTATTGTCATCTTTTTATGAATGAAGGCCAGTATCACTGATGTCTCTATGAAACATTAATGACGTTACATTACAGTATAACTGAAAGCTCCCAATTTAAACATTTATTAGGCTTTAAAAAAACTACTTTTAATTTAAGTGAACTTAAAACAATCTTTACATAAACCCAAAATAATAAATGTTATACATATACATAAATGTAATAGTTATCAAACACCTTTCTTAACTGCATAAATAATAAATGAAAAATAGATGAATCTTCATTAAAGCTACAATTTTCTCTGTTCCCGTTGTTCTTTGATGAACATTAATGACATCATCATCAGTGCTACTGTCACTTTAAGAACAGCCGCGCATCTCATCTCCTCACAACTCTTTAAGTTCATTTAAGACGTTATATAACTAATTTAAGACTCCTAATATGAGAATACTCAAAATCCTCTGTTATTGTTTGTTCAAGAGCAAAGAGAACTCGATGTGAGCAGGAAACTGACGCGAGTCTGTCTATGCGTCGAGTGTGTGTGTGTCAAGAGTGTCCCTTGATTAGCTGACATGAGACGCATCCACACACACACACACACACACACACACAGGACATTGGCATACAGCGCGTTCTCTTGTGTCTTGTTGCGCTTGGAAGCATTTACATGAATAAGAGCGTGATGATCATGTAACGCTAAGCAAAAATGGATATAAAAACGTACGCTGCGTTATTTGCGTTAAATATTTTTAATGCGTTAAGCTGAAAAAATTAATCGCCCGCATTAACGCGTTAATTTGCCCAGCCCTATTTACAATATTTACTGATAATTGTTTTGGTATATCAATATAAGAAAGTAGCATTAAAAAATTAACAAATAGCCTCATTTTCTACCATATAAAATTTTGTAAAATTATCAGCTAGCTAACAACTTTGTTCTGGTCTCACCTCACTCCAGTCTACACTAAATTATATTTCACTACACATAAGCTGAATGACTGTGGATGATTAAACTAATTCTTACTATCCACTCTTGCTAATTTGGTTAAGCACACTTGTGTTCTCTTTTCAGAGATGTTCTGAGTAAATTATTAAACTGATTTGTTAGTTCAGTGTTAGACGGATCAGTTGTTCAAACCAGTCGCTAAAATGATTCGATTCAAAAGAGTCATTGGTTCGTGAATCGGACACTAGCAGACGCGTTGTGTGCGAATCCCGTCTGTTAGAACATCGCGAAAGATTTGTCAATACAGAATACACTTCATAACTGAATATAATGTTTTCCCGGTTTATTGAAACGATGGTTTATGTCCGCTGGTCAGAGAAGAGTCAATGTTTTTTGAGCGCAGTTCACACCCAGCGGGAATTCAAGGAAAAAATTGTCCGAATGCGGCACGTGCAACATGGATTCGGTCTTCCGACCTTTTGATTTTGATTAATATGTGAAATATGAGCCAATATGTGAAATATGAGAAGATCGGAGGATCTCTGCTCGTTCTCTCTGTCACTCATTTAACACGGCCGTATCACAAGTGCAACAGTCATTCTACACTCATAAATCACAATAACTCATCAAATAAGGCTTTGGCAGCCGGCAAAACATTTTCAATGCAGGAAATTGCATTCCTCCTGAATTGCATACACGGACTTACAGGGGAACATTTGAGAATGAACGAGCTTTCAAGATAGTTGCACATATGAAAGGCCATAAATGTGACCCTGGACTAGGGCTGGGCGATAAAACGATAACCTGTATCGCGATAGACACGTCATCGATATCAATAAAAATTTGTTCGATAATATTTTTTTTCTTCGTCTGAAGAAACCAGAGGTTGCGAAGCAAATTTGGTTGCATGAACAAAGGCACTCGCTCTCTGGTAACCAAGCAGCTTGCTCTACATAGCGACCATTTTGCGCCTGAAAATTACTGCGTGCGACTGTGAAAAAATATTTAGGCGCACTGGTGCGAGTGACCCGATCGATTCTCATGAATAAATGTAGCCTATAATACAATCGGAATAAAAGCTACAACTGCCAAAGTGCATCAACACTGACTGAGCAACAGTTGCGTTTCGTTCTACGACGACGGACTACACTTCACTGATTGTTTACTATGTGAAACGGGTTTGACGCGGCCATGCGCACTTACCAGACGCCTCGCGCTGCTGATGTTTATCTGCAGCCAAATCCAAATTAAGTAGAAATACCACATTTGGATTATCATAAACAAGGTCGGAAATTAACTTGGGGCAAAAATGCCACCAAAAATGAATTACTAAATAATAATTAAAAAAATCCCCTGTATCATTTCTTGATTTAATCTTTAGGCTATCAGCTTCAGTCCACAACTTTTTGCGTGTTTGAAAAATACTAGATGTATATGGGTCAAAGACGAGACGTCACAATTTTGGTGTCCGCATCAAATTATGTTTACAAAGGTCATTTTATATACATAAAAAACATGTTAAATGCAAGTAAACTGTCTACTATTTCAAATAACTTTTGTCAAAATAAAATGTCAACATTTAGGGGAAATAATGTTGCAAAGTGTAAAATTGTCATTCAGCGTAATGGTCCGGGACTTTGATTTTGCCATTACATCTTTAAATAAATGTATTAAATAGTAAAAAAGTATATTTGTTTTCTTGGCATTTTCAAATATGTGTTGGCTGTGTTATATTAAAAGGACTATGTCTTACTTATTTTTTTAAGTATTTAAATAACCAGGGGACGAAAATCCAGTTTGTAAGAGATCATTCAGTGTAACAGGATCAAGAAGCCATTCTGAAATCATATCATAAACATATCTGTGACATCATCAAAAGGCCCTGAAGACCATGTGGTGCTGCAGAAAAGTGTATTCATCGCTCTTAAATATTTGATAATTCCACCTTTTCATGGGGTGGTATCCTAAGTTACAAAACCGCACGCCATTCAGTGAAATGCCAAAAAAACATCTATATTGTTAGAATTTTTGAAAAATAAGTAGATGTTGTGAAATAATTGTGATTAACTTTACTGGTCAAGCTCACTTTTTGATATAGATGGCCTGCAATATAAGCTGAAGTAGAAGTTTCGTCATTCAGGGTAATGCTTTTTTCATTCAGTGGAACAGATATATTTATGTAAAAAATCTAACAATATACTTATTCTAACCTGTAATCATTAAAATATATAAAATAATGTGATCATACAAAATTGTATTATATTTTAAATGATTTTCACTTCCTTACAAAACTTCTTGCTGGCAAATGGGTAAACCTAGTGGTTTGAAGGATAGTGGCAAAGTATAAAAATTTAAAAATTACAATTAATTAGTATTTGTGGGCTGGACTTTGATACTTAAATAGAGTATTTTAATATGCCATCAAATGATTCCTGTTTTAAATATGCCTAATAAGATTTTCTGATAAATATTGTTACACTGAATGACATTTTAGTGGTTGTCTTCTGTAAATCATGGTAAAAAAATGTGTGATAGTCATTATTTTTTGCTAAGAAAATATAAAATTAAACAGGACACATTCTAATGTACAGGAAAAAAATAAATTTAAAGCTGTATTACACTTTTTTTTTTTGTGATGCTTGAAAACCCGTTTCGTCTTTGACACATATATGAGTGAGTACATCATGAATCCATTTTCCAAACCGTGTTTTTATCTTACCCTGAATCACTACGGTACACATATAATACGTGTTTATATTCGGACTATTTTATTCCAGTTTGGTTCGCAGCGCTGCGGAGGAGCACAGTCCCTGCGTGACTCGCCATAGACACACACAGAGAGAAGTAGATCCGGCTGCAGTGTTCTTCCGCGAGACGCACGCAGTTCTGTTTATTAGCGCCAGAGCGCCTAACGTTACGGACTGCTATTGCTCCGAGTATTGGCATTATGCAAATGTTATACTGACCTTGTACAAAAGTCCAATAGACAAGCTGATGTTAAGTAACAACGTTTTAGCCACAATACTGTTTATTTCGTGAAAATCAAAACTACACCAGAACTGTTGCGCTTCTTTTTTTGATAAGAAATTGATAAGATGATGTTAGCGTAGAGCCCCGTTATGGTGCGTTCACAGCGGACGAGATTCACGCGAGTGATTTACACGTTAAAGGATTAGTTCATTTTCAAATAAACTTTTGCTTATAATTTACTCACCCGCTTGTCATCCAAGATATCCATGTCTTTCAGTCGAAAAGAAATGAAGATTTTTGATGAAAACATTTCAGGATATTTCTCCATATAATGGAAGTCAATGGCCTCCAAACAGTTTAAGGTCCAAATGAGAGGTTCAGTGCAGCTTCAAAAGGGCTTTAAACCACATCAAACGGGACCAGACGATCAATAAGGGTCTTATCTAGCCAAACGATCGGCCATTTTTAAAAAAATAAATAAAGTTTAAGTTTTATAAGCACAAATGTTCGCCTTGCTCTGTTCAGTGATGCGCGCTCGTGACGTCACGTAATACGCAATTACGCTGAAAAGGTCACAAACGGCATTCATGCATCAGAGCCTTATGATAAAGCCTCTAAATGCTAACAGAAATAACGGAGGCTCCGCCCCTTAATGTGAGAGATCACTGTGAAGTGCTCATTGTGATTTTACACTTATATTTTAATTATTTGAGTGTTTTCATGGTTGTGTTGACATTTCTGCCTTTATAAATGAGGGGATTATAATCAAAGGAAGGTTACGTTTCAAATGTTTAAATGTTAAATATTTGTTCTCCTGGTCCTTATTTTAAATAGGTCATAAAAATATCAATAATTATCGATATCGACCGATATGAAACTCTTATATCGTGATACAGTTTTCAGCCATATCGCCCAGCCCTACCTATTTTAATTTACTTCTAACTCTTACTTTGAATGATAAATCCAATGATATTTGTATTATTTCAGCTTATTTTTTTAAATAACAGCAGAATTCCTGGTGGAAAAACTACATTACCCATGATGCTGTGCTAGTTCCACCAATCAGAGAGTTGAAAAAAAGCAAAACATACCAAATGTTTATAATAATCTTAAAATGTATAGTTTTTTTTATTATGTTCAACATTTGTAAATGAGTAGTTTTGGATTTCTCCATAGTTTAACTCGATTATGCTGTTCGCAATGCCTCATGGGATTGTAGTTCTTTCCCTTGTCTCTTGTCTTTTTTCAAAAACAATCAAAGTTTTTTAGTGTTGCGATTCTCCCCGTAGCTTGTCGGTTTGGTTGATGTCTTATACTGCTTTAACGAAGACTTTTTTTGTATCCCTATGGGAAAAATGAATGTAAACAATACGATGATTTTAACTCGTTTACTCCTGTGGTGTTGTGTTTCTGATTGGTTTCTCTCCTGTCTGAAGCAGGAAGCATGCGTGGCTTTGCTATGGGAGGGCAGCAGTTTCCTCAGTTCTTCACTCCCGGATCCAGAGCGTCTCTGCTGGGGCCCGTTCCAATGGGAGTGGCCATCAAAACCCCACACATGGGATTCCAGCGGCATTTCAATCCACACGCGCGCTACTTCAGCAATGTGAGTGTGTTCGAGCCGCACGATTAAACCCGTGCTCAAATTCAATCCGAATTATTGCACGTTCACATCAGCGCAAATCAAGAGAACATCAATTTGCGTTGTTTATTAGGGGCCAAGCACCAAAGGCACCTATTGTAATCGTTGGCGTTTCTATTATTATTGTGCGTTCCCCATAGAAACGTTTGCGGGACAATTTTTTACTTTGTCACACGGATAAAGAACTTGTCTAACATTAGCTACACCAAATTTGGAGTCTCTAACTTAATCCCTCTAGCGCCACCACCTGTCCAAAGTTTTGTTTGGGTGAATAGCTTTTGAACTGTAAGCGCTAGATACGAAATTGTTCATTTTTAATTTTGCGAGAAAACGACTTTTTTTTTTTAACTCCTCCTAGCACGTTGCTCTGATTTTCATGAAAATTTAACCGGATCATCTTCAGACTATGCCGACAAAAAGTTATGTCGATTAGTTAAACCATTTTCGAAAAACGTGCGAGAAAATTTTACGTTTCATTCGTAAAATAACCTCATTTACAATTTTATCGACATAAGGTAATTCAAAAAAATCTTGAATTACTCCTCAACGTCATCATGTTTAGACCAAACTTGATCTGTCATCACAAGCATGACCTGAGGCTGCATGCTGCGTTTCAGCACAGCGCCACCTACTGGTCCGGAGATGTGGTCTCGAGTCGAATGATATCCAATTTTCTCATATCGGCCGTTTTGAATGTTGTAGTAAAATGCTGTATTTTATGAACGCATTAGCGTATCGTTATGAAACTCTGTATGGGTCATCGGCACGATGCTCTGAAAGATCCTGAGAAGTTTCGAAACAGCGCCACCTAGTGGTAAAATCAAATATTTACATGCTTATTACTCTGAATTTGGTTGACACATAGTTAGATTCCTGAAACCTTGCCGAGTCCAACGATACCAAACATGCTTGGTTTCGCCATATGGTTTGTTCAACGTTGTGATTTAGCGCTTAAACAACTTTCGCAAATATCATTGAAACCGTTAGTCCGATCGAGACGAAACCACCGTAGGAAAATCAGAATCATAGCGGGTTGACATTATGTCAATGGCCTAATATAAAAATTTTGATAGTAAGTGCCAAAAATCAAAGTCAGGTGTGGGTTATTTTTTATGTTCTCATAAATACACGTCTATAACTCCGAAACGAAATTAGATATTTTCACCAAATTTGACACGCTTATGTATGTGGGCACTCTGAGTAAGGCTGTATCTCCTCAACGTTTTATCGTATTCAGACCAAACTTGGTCTATGTCATCACAAGCATGACCTGAGGCAACATGTTGCGTTTCAGCACAGCGCCACCTACTGGTGATATCTTCGAATGATATCTGATTTTCTCATATCGGCCATTTTGGGTGTCAGCCATTTTGGGTGTCAGCCATTTTGAATGTTGTAGTAAAATGCTGTATTTTATGAACGCAATAGCATATCTTTACGAAACTCGGTATGGGTCATCGGCACGATGCTCTGAAGGAGCCTGAGAAGTTGAGCCAGCGCCACCTAGTGGTAAAATCAAATATTCACATGCTTATTACTTTGGATTTGATTGACAAATTTGAACAGGAATGAGATATTTTCACCAAATTTGATATATTTATGTATGGGGGCACTCTGAGGACACACACAGAAAGCGGTGGGACTGCACCACTTGGTGGCGCTAAATTTAAACAAAACATAAAACTGGCTCTAACTACAGTACCGTTGGTCTGATTGACTTCAAAATTGATGTGTACCTTAAAAAACATAGCCGTCATCTTTAAAAACATACTGATCAAAGATCCAAAACTGTAATGGTTTTGCGTATTGCTGTATTTTACGGACGCATTGGCATTTCTTTACAAAACTCAGTGTGTTTTCGGCACCATGCCCTGAAGGTACGCAAAAAGTTTCAGGGCAGCGCTCCCTTGTGGTCATAAATTGTACTTAAATTGTATTCTAAGCAATTATATCTCATTACAAGTCAATGGGTTTTTGCTTGAAATAGTTTCCAAATGTCTTTATTTACTCATTGTTGCTTCTGTTGTGCCTGTGCTGCTATATTCTCATCTAGTTTCTGTCTAGTTTATCATGTATATTAACACTCTTTACATTGAAAACTGGAACAAGAAGCTTCTCTTAAAGGGACAGTGCACCCGAAAACGAAAATTGTCGTCATTTATTAACCATAAAACTTGTTCTGAGTTTCTTTCTTCTGTTGAACTCTAAAAGATGATGTTTTGAAGAATGTTGGTAACCAAACAATCATGGACTTCGTTAGTATGGGGAAAAATACAATGAGGCTTTGGATCATGTTACTGAACTGACATAAATATTTGTTAAATCGTGTTATATGTGGTAAATCTGCCTCTATCTGAACGTACGCAGGAGTTTCAGGCACGTCAGCCAGACAGGAAGAGGGAAATCGAGCAGAAACCTGTGGGAAGCGGCGACAGCCAATCAGAAGCCAGCAGCAGCAGAGGTATATGGAGGTCAAATATATTGTTAGCAGCTCTTGCTGTCAAAACAGTTATGCATAAACAAAATATATTAGGGCTGTCAAAAGATTAATCGCGATTAATCGCATCCAAAATAAAAGTTTGTGTTTACATAATATATGTGTGTGTACTCTGTTAATTATTATTTATATATAAATACACACACAAGCATGTATATATTTAAGAAAAAATATTATTTTATATATAAAACATTTATATTTATATTAGGGCTGTCAAAAGATTAATCGCGATTAATCGCATCCAAAATAAAAGTTTGTGTTTACATAATATATGTGTGTGTACTCTGTTAATTATTATTTATATATAAATACACACACAAGCATGTATATATTTAAGAAAAAATATTATTTTATATATAAAACATTTATATTTATATTAGGGCTGTCAAAAGATTAATCGCGATTAATCGCATCCAAAATAAAAGTTTGTGTTTACATAATATATGTGTGTGTACTCTGTTAATTATTATTTATATATAAATACACACACAAGCATGTATATATTTAAGAAAAAATATTATTTTATATATAAAACATTTATATTTATATTAGGGCTGTCAAAAGATTAATCGCGATTAATCGCATCCAAAATAAAAGTTTGTGTTTACATAATATATGTGTGTGTACTCTGTTAATTATTATTTATATATAAATACACACATAAGCATGTATATATTTAAGAGAAAAAAATATATTTTTACATATAAAACATTTATATTTATATTAGGGCTGTCAAAAGATTAATCGCGATTAATCGCATCCAAAATAAAAGTTTGTTTACATAATATATGTGTGTGTACTCTGTTAATTATTATTTATATATAAATACACACATAAGCATGTATATATTTAAGAGAAAAAAATATATTTTTACATATAAAACATTTATATTTATATTAGGGCTGTCAAAAGATTAATCGCGATTAATCGCATCCAAAATAAAAGTTTGTGTTTACATAATATGTGTGTGTACTCTGTTAATTATTATGTATATATAAATACACACACATTCATGTATATATTTAAGAAATATTTGCATGTATATACTGTATATACATTTATATAATCTATAATATATATAAATATAAATGTTTTATATATAAAAATATTTTTTTCTTAAATATATACATGCTTGTACACACATATTATGTAAACACAAACTTTTATTTTGGATGCGATTAATCGAGATTAATCTTTTGACAGCCCTAATTTATATATATTATAGATTATATAAATGTATATACATGCAAATATTTCTTAAATATATACATGAATGTGTGTTTATTTATATAAATAATAATTAACAGAGTACACACACACACATATTATGTAAACACAAACTTTTATTTTGGATGCGATTAATCGCGATTAATCTTTTGACAGCCCTAAAATATATACAGAAATCTTGTTTTCAACAAAAACGTTAATAATTAAAAACAATTGAGCAGGAAATCCTCATATTAGAGTGATTTGTGAAGGGTCATGTGACACTGAAGTCTGGAGTTAATGATGATAAATTCAGCTTTGATTACACTTTACTTTTTTTGTCCATATCGCTGAGCCCTGTGAGAAATATGTTGAGTTTTGAAGGCCAGAAGTCATGTGAAGTATGTTCATCTAAACGGATGAACTTCTGATTGTGTGTTAAAGGAACACGCCACTTTTTTTGATCGGCTGAATGGATTAAAAAACGGTCAAACTCAACTGTTTAACTTTAGAGGAGACAGAAAATGAGCCTATTTTCAAAAATAGTGGCGTGTTCCTTTAATCAGTGCTAATTTTGAGCAAATTTTGATTTGGTTTTAGTCATACTAAAATCTAATGAGTTTAGTTCAATTGTAAAGCATTAATTGAGCATTTAAGCATGACTTAACCGAGTGTTACTTAAGTACATGTCAAAACTGACATTTTGACATAATTGTGTTTTTGATCGTTCAAGCGCAAAAATACACAAAAGAGCTCAATTCACTCTTCTTATGTTAGTTTTTTTAAAACGTCTATATAGTTTTTATAATGTTGTATTTCTGTTTTAGTCAGTATATCAGGTTCAGCTAAAGCTTCCGAAGTTTTACATTTCTGTTAACATTTATTTCATTTCAAGTATATGTTTTGTGGACTTTAATTTTGGCAGAAGTTATGAAATTAGAGGTAAAACGAAGAGAAAACAAGCGGTACTTTAACTCTCATATTGCATTCGGGTCCGTTTTGACCCGGAAGAGGTACTTTTTTTAATTTATATATAACATATAAGTGTATTAAGACCTGTCTGACCTGTGCTTTGATTGGAGCAGCAGATGAAGCTGCCGTCGTCGTGCCCAATCCGGGATCTCAGGGGTCTTCACAGCAGCCCGATGAACCAGCGGCCAAAAAACACAAAACCGACGAGTCTGTGATTATAAATCTGTGAGTTTGTGTTATAAAAAGTCATGAAATCACAACTTTCTTGACTCTTATCAAGAACGCTTCATCAGTGCACAGCTCACTGAGAAGTCTTCAGGATATAAGATCATGACGGTTGATTTGATCTGTTGACCGTTCCTGTGTTTTCTGTGTGTGTGACCGCTTTAATCCTGTGTTTTCTGTGTGTGTGACCGCTTTAATCCTGTGTTTTCTGTGTGTGTGACCGCTTTAATCCTGTGTTTTCTGTGTGTGTGACCGCTTTAATCGTGTGTTTTCTGTGTGTGTGACCGCTTTAATCCTGTGTTTTCTGTGTGTGTGACCGCTTTAATCCTGTGTTTTCTGTGTGTGTGACCGCTTTAATCCTGTGTTTTCTGTGTGTGTGACCGCTTTAATCCTGTGTTTTCTGTGTGTGTGACCGCTTTAATCCTGTGTTTTCTGTGTGTGTGACCGCTTTAATCCTGTGTTTTCTGTGTGTGTGACCGCTTTAATCGTGTGTTTTCTGTGTGTGTGACCGCTTTAATCCTGTGTTTTCTGTGTGTGTGACCGCTTTAATCCTGTGTTTTCTGTGTGTGTGACCGCTTTAATCCTGTGTTTTCTGTGTGTGTGACCGCTTTAATCCTGTGTTTTCTGTGTGTGTGACCGCTTTAATCCTGTGTTTTCTGTGTGTGTGACCGCTTTAATCCTGTGTTTTCTGTGTGTGTGACCGCTTTAATCCTGTGTTTTCTGTGTGTGTGACGCTTTAATCCTGTGTTTTCTGTGTGTGTGACCGCTTTAATCCTGTGTTTTCTGTGTGTGTGACCGCTTTAATCCTGTGTTTTCTGTGTGTGTGGCCGCTTTAATTGTGTGTTTTCTGTGTGTGTGACGCTTTAATCCTGTGTTTTCTGTGTGTGTGACCGCTTTAATCCTGTGTTTTCTGTGTGTGTGACCGCTTTAATCCTGTGTTTTCTGTGTGTGTGACCGCTTTAATCCTGTGTTTTCTGTGTGTGACCGCTTTAATCCTGTGTTTTCTGTGTGTGTGACCGCTTTAATCCTGTGTTTTCTGTGTGTGTGACCGCTTTAATCCTGTGTTTTCTGTGTGTGTGACCGCTTTAATCCTGTGTTTTCTGTGTGTGTGACCGCTTTAATCCTGTGTTTTCTGTGTGTGTGACCGCTTTAATCCTGTGTTTTCTGTGTGTGTGACCGCTTTAATCCTGTGTTTTCTGTGTGTGTGACGCTTTAATCCTGTGTTTTCTGTGTGTGTGACCGCTTTAATCCTGTGTTTTCTGTGTGTGTGACCGCTTTAATCCTGTGTTTTCTGTGTGTGTGACCGCTTTAATCCTGTGTTTTCTGTGTGTGTGACCGCTTTAATCCTGTGTTTTCTGTGTGTGTGACCGCTTTAATCCTGTGTTTTCTGTGTGTGTGACCGCTTTAATCCTGTGTTTTCTGTGTGTGTGACCGCTTTAATCCTGTGTTTTCTGTGTGTGTGACCGCTTTAATCCTGTGTTTTCTGTGTGTGTGACCGCTTTAATCCTGTGTTTTCTGTGTGTGTGACCGCTTTAATCCTGTGTTTTCTGTGTGTGTGACCGCTTTAATCCTGTGTTTTCTGTGTGTGTGACCGCTTTAATCCTGTGTTTTCTGTGTGTGTGACCGCTTTAATCCTGTGTTTTCTGTGTGTGTGACCGCTTTAATCCTGTGTTTTCTGTGTGTGTGAGCGCTTTAATTGTGTGTTTTCTGTTCTGGTGCAGGACAGAAGAGCCTGTGGAGACCGGATCGGCTCAAAACACTGAGTGCAAGAGCCCAGATCCTGGAGGTAGGGAGGATTTCACCTCTAATCATCATAACTGTGTTAAAGCGTCTCATAACGGTCTAATCAGATTCAATGATCTATGCTAAGCTATGCTAAAAGTGCTAGCGCCAGACCCAGAGATCGGATGAATGCATTCAAAAACGGTCAAACTCAACCGTTTAACTCTAGAGGAGACGGAAAATTACACTATTTTCAAAAATAGTGGCGTGTTCCTTTAATCAGTGTTAATTTTGATTTAGTTTTGTCATAGTATTTGGACTAAAATGCCATTTTAGTTTTAGTCATATTTTTTAGTCACCTGAATTGTTTTTAGTTTTAGTCGCCTAAAATCTAATGAGTTTTGTTCAATTGTAAAGCTTTATTTGAGCATTTAAAGCATCACATAACCGACTGTTACTTGAGTACTCGTCAAAACTGTGTTTTTGACCGTTAAAGCGCAAAAATACACATAAGAGCTCAATTATGTTTGTTTTTTTAAAAACGTCTATATAGTTTTTATAATGTTGTATTTCTGTTTTAGTTAGTATATCAGGCTC
This sequence comes from Gobio gobio, assembly GCF_949357685.1. Lineage (NCBI taxonomy): Eukaryota > Metazoa > Chordata > Actinopteri > Cypriniformes > Gobionidae > Gobio > Gobio gobio. Next base: position 2,389,102 of record NC_137100.1, on the reverse strand, counting down.
AGCTAAAGCTTCCGAAGTTTTAAATTTCTGTTAACATTTATTTAATTTCAAGTAATATGTTTTGTGGACTTTAATTTTGGCAGAAGTTATGAAATTAGAGGTAAAACGAAGAGAAAACAAGCGGTACTTTAACTCTCATATTGCATTCGGGTCCATTTTGACCCGGAAGAGGTACTTTTTTTATTTATATATAACATATAAGTGTATTAAGACTGTCATAAAACACATCTATTCCCCCCCCCAGATTTTTTTTATTTAAAAAATGTCAAAGATATAACAATTTCAACTAAATTGTTACACCTTTTGTGTTAAAGCCAAACAAGTCTTAATGTGTTTGCAGAGCAAAAGTTCATAGACTAAAGTCTAAATGTGAAACAGGAAAGAGGGATTAGAAAAGAAAAAGTCCACATTTCACTTAGTCGTAGTCTTTTGACTAAAATGCCCTTTAGTTTTAGTCACCTGAATTGTTTTAGTTGTATTCCAGTTTTAGTCGATTCAAATCTAATTTGTTTAGTTCAGTTGTAAAGCATTAATTGAGCATTTAAGCATCACATACATAACCGACTGTTACTGAATACATGACAAAACTGACATCATTGTGTTTTTAACATTAAAAATACACTAAAAGAGCTCAAATCACTTATGTTAGTTTTTTAAAAACATCTATATAGTTTTTATAATGTTGTATTTCTGTTTTAGTCAGTAAATCAGGTTAAGCTAAAGCTTCAGATAACCCTTACAGAAATGAACCATGGTTTTACTACAAATAAAACCAAAAAAACATGGTTATGGTAACCACAAATTACCCATGGCTTTACTACTCTATAGTTTAATTATGGGATTTGTGGTAAAACTGTGGTTATATAAATGGTAATCAATTACCCAAAAAAACATGGTTACTACACTTTTACTATAATAAAACCATGGTTAAGTTTTGTAAGGGAAGTTTAAGTTTATTTATTTAATTTCAAGTAATGAATGGATTTAGTGAACTATTATAACCCTGATACTTTATTGGATAATGTCAAATATTGTTCTTAGTCTTTCCTCCTGACTATGAATTAAATGGGAATGAAATTAAATACAAAATGTATATATAATGCGTGACTTTTAATTATAAACAAGCTGGAAATATGCCGGGACTCTTATTTTGAAATGTCTTACTATTGCAGTTCAGATGAGGGAGATAAAATATGCATCCGTCTAAATCTTATTACTATATAAACATGGTACAGTAAACATCACCGCATTAGTTCATAAACATGTGATGTGTTTCAGACTGCACCCTGCAGGAGGGAGGAAGTGTGGATGGGCCAATCGCCGCTGAAGCCGATGAACAGAGTCAAGTGGGAAAGGTTGGTTCCCTCATTGTCTCTGAGATCCAGTGTGCTCCTTCCATAATTATACTTATAAAGCTTTGTGTCTATACGGATGAAATCTGAGCCATTGAATCATTCACTCAATCACTTCGTTCAAAAGATGTGTGTAGTCGCGCGCGCTGAAGGTGCTGAAGTCGCGCGCGCTGAAGGTGCTGAAGTCGCGCGCGCTGAAGGTGCTGAAGTCGCGCGCGCTGAAGGTGCTGAAGTCGCGCGCGCTGAAGGTGCTGAAGTCGCGCGAGCTGAAGGTGCTGAAGTCGCGCGAGCTGAAGGTGCTGAAGTCGCGCGAGCTGAAGGTGCTGAAGTCGCGCGAGCTGAAGGTGCTGAAGTCGCGCGAGCTGAAGGTGCTGAAGTCGCGCGAGCTGAAGGTGCTGAAGTCGCGCGAGCTGAAGGTGCTGAAGTCGCGCGCGCTGAAGGTGCTGAAGTCGCGCGCGCTGAAGGTGCTGAAGTCGCGCGCGCTGAAGGTGCTGAAGTCGCGCGCGCTGAAGGTGCTGAAGTCGCGCGCGCTGAAGGTGCTGAAGTCGCGCGCGCTGAAGGTGCTGAAGTCGCCGCACCTGCACAAGTGTAGATAGTGAGCGTTTGTTCAGCTCAGCTTCTCACGTGTTGGATCGGATGAGAACGAAACAGACTAACTTGTGAAAAAGCCGAAATACTTCTTTTTGTAGCCTAAAGAAGAACATGCCTGCACTTTTGATATGAAATACTATAAGTTCTGTAGCCTATAGGATGATCATTTTTATTTTACCTTAAAATTACATTGACTTAATTTGATTTAAAAAGCACCTGCTGTAGCATCTTAGTTTTTTTCGTTGCACTAAACATTATATGATTTAACATTTTGGAACAATTATATACTTTTACTTTATATTATAATTATATGCGTTGTATTTAATTTCACTGGTAAAGACTTTTTTTCTTTACACTGAATTTACAAACATAATGCTGATTTAAGTAACATCTTTGTTTGGATTGCAGAATATGCAGTTGTTGCCTTTAATTTCACCTTTCAGCCTTTTCATTTCCAACTCAATTTCCTGTTAATTTCAGATTGCGGACTTGTTTTCATTAGCCAAAAGCCAATGTAGCCTGTTAAAAAGCAAATAAACATCTTGTTCATGTATACTCTCAGTCTTTTATTGTGTACATTTTTTTTTTTTTTCATCGGAAATCGGTATCGGAATGGGCCATGTAAAATCATGATCAGAGCATCACTATAAAACCTGTCCTTTTGTTTCTCCAGCAGGTCGAACACACAGAAGCTCCAGAGAAAGAGGTGGAGCAGCAGAACAGCGAGAGTCCAGCCGCTGAGATCCAGGAGAGCAGCGCTCACGACGAGGCCAAAGACGAAGGGCCAGAGACCTCCAACAAGTTCTTCTGCTATATTTGCAACATCACTTGCCATAACCAGCAAGTATGTAGCATGAAAACAATATCAAAAATCAGCTCATTCTAACTATAAGAACAACATAAGAAAAGATGTTGATGTGTAAATAGACCCGTGCACATTGAGCCACAATGTTACATTAAAGGGTTAGTTCACCCAAAAATGTAAATTGTGTGATTAATGGCTGAGCCTCATGTCGTTCAACACCCGTCAGACCTCCGTTCATCTTCAGACACAAATGAAGATATTTTAGTGTAAATCTGATGCTCTGAAAGGCGAATAGAGCGAGTGATTTCCATTGACTTAAAGGTAGGGTTGGATACCGAAATCCAGTTCCAATATGGCACCGGTACTTATATAACCGGTATGTACCGGACCGAATCAGAACGCAGATTTCGGTTCCTCATTTCGGTGCCAAAATTCAAACGTGCTTTCGTGCTTTGGCTGAGCCAGAGACAGACGCTCAGCGCTGGTCACATCAGAACTCATGACAACTATTCAGTGTTTTCAAATGTTTATTTCAGGTTTCAGACATTTAAATGCTCATAAGTACTAGCAAAAAACACACACTGATGTCTATGGAAGAGGCTATGACAATCCTTTCAGACGGTTATAATTTGACCAACGTTACGTGTTTTATTCACATCAGATACATGCACATTATACAGTAACTATATAGTTTACTCTATTCTTCCTCCAGTTCACTGGTCACTTACTTTCATGTGTTTCGTGAGACGAGAATGAACTCAAGTGTTGTAAATCCGACAGATCCGATTCTGAGGCATAAACTAACATGGCGCCGCCCATTGCGCTTTATAGATCAACTAACACACATTCACTCACACATTTGAACATTAGATAGTTCGTGACACAGTTAAGAAGTTTGTGAATATTTTGAACAAAAAGAAAAAACGAAATAAACCCGATACAGCTGAGCTGTGTGTCATGTGAGAAACATCCATGGAAACATTAAGGCGATGCGTTCTAAAATATTTAGCCAGAGAATATGATCATATTTCAAAATAAAGCTGAAGCTCGAAGCTGGTTTGTAGGTAAATAGGTAGATAATATACTATATCTCTTTACATAAATACTAGTTTCTACTTAAAACTATCATTTCGTTATTTTTACTAACCCAGATAATGATTAATCCGCTAGTTTGCACGTGAGGGGGAAAAAATAGCTTCCTTCCACTTAAGAGTTGAGCTCTTTATATTTTAATATATCTCTTTACATAAATACTATTTTCTACTTTTAAAAATTAATTTCATTATTTTACTAACCCAGTGTTTTGTATGTGAAGCTGTTTCACGTGAGTATTACCACAGGAGTGAAGCACAAAGCTTTGTTTAGCCTAGAACGGATATAATGATCAGATAGCACTTCTTTATTCTGTTTTGTGATCTGGATCTGGTCACTCGATTTTCCGTGATTTTTAACAATAGGCCTAGTCCATTTTATCCCAATGGACATCTCGTTTCCTTTCCCAAATCTTCACTCACGTCGCACCCATTTTCGCAGGGGATTATAAACGTTTCTTCATTCCTCTCAAAGCGCAGAGCGGTATAAGACGCATCATTGCGGGGAAATAGTATGACTCAAATATTTTTCTAACTATTTAATTTTCTTATATTCTTTAGGCTACCATTATTTACTGAAAATCGTTTAAATGTTTTATAGGCTGTGTTGTTTCACTGACGGAGGTGCTAAAATAAACATGCTTATAGATGTTTCAGCCTCAAATGATTTCAAAATGTAGGCTATACATATATCTGGCATAGACTACAGTATTTAAAATAGCATATATGCATAGTTACATTCTCAATTTAATTTACAGAGCAATCCCTGCTACGTTTTTAGTTTAACTAATACTATAGAAGCGGATTAGTGTGTGTCGCACTCGCAACCAGGGCGTGGCATCATCATCCATCGGCACAACCCTAGTGTAATGTGTGTGTAATGTGTGTGTAATGTGTGTGTAATGTGTGTGTAATGTGTGTGTAATGTGTGTGTAATGTGTGTGTAATGTGTGTGTAATGTGTGTGTAATGTGTGTGTATTGTTGCTGTTTGAGCATGAAAAGCTCTGTAATACTCAAGAAATCAAGACTTTGAAAAAGGGCACAAGTCATTTTGCTTCTCGAGTAAATGACTTGATTTAAAATCAAAACCCCAAGTGAGAACATGATTATTGTTGTGCAGAATTTCCAGAGCCATATGAACGGCCTGACGCACCAGCAGAAGATGATGGAGATCCAGCACATGAGCAACGCCTGTCTCGTCACACTGCTGCCGCGGGTCCAGGAGTCTCTGCAGGGAGCGCGCAAAGACGGGTGAGATTTACGCCACATTCATGCCACACTACAGCATCACTGGCACACCTCTGACCCCGTCACCTCTGACCTCTGACCTGTTCCAGTGAGAAGAGACCAGGCCTGCAGAGATGGTGCTCCACCTGCCAGACTCACTTCACCAGCAACGTCATGGAGCACCGGCGGAGCCGAGAGCACAAGGTGAGCGGCCACATCCACACCTTTCACAATCACACTTCAGCTCTTTTAGCCGGGTTATAGTTTTATTCATATTTTGAATTTAACTTTTCTATTTTAATTTACTATTTAAGTGCACTTTTATGATGGATAGATGCACTTTTATGATGGACAGATGCGCTTTTATGATGGATAGATGCGCTTTTATGATGGACAGATGCGCTTTTATGATGGACAGATGCGCTTTTATGATGGATAGATGCGCTTTTATGATGGATAGATGCACTTTTATGATGGATAGATGCGCTTTTATAATGGATAGATGCGCTTTTATGATGGACAGATGCGCTTTTATGATGGATAGATGCGCTTTTATGATGGATAGATGCACTTTTATAATGGATAGATGCGCTTTTATGATGGACAGATGCGCTTTTATGATGGACAGATGCGCTTTTATGATGGATAGATGCGCTTTTATGATGGATAGATGCGCTTTTATAATGGATAGATGCACTTTTATGATGGACAGATGCGCTTTTATGATGGATAGATGCGCTTTTATGATGGATAGATGCACTTTTATAATGGATAGATGCGCTTTTATAATGGATAGATGCACTTTTATAATGGATAGATGCGCTTTTATGATGGATAGATGCGCTTTTATGATGGACAGATGCGCTTTTATGATGGATAGATGCGCTTTTATGATGGATAGATGCGCTTTTATAATGGATAGATGCGCTTTTATAATGGATAGATGCGCTTTTATGATGGATAGATGCGCTTTTATGATGGATAGATGCGCTTTTATGATGGATAGATGCACTTTTATAATGGATAGATGCGCTTTTATGATGGATAGATGCACTTTTATAATGGATAGATGCGCTTTTATGATGGATAGATGCGCTTTTATAATGGATAGATGCGCTTTTATAATGGATAGATGCGCTTTTATAATGGATAGATGCGCTTTTATGATGGATAGATGCGCTTTTATAATGGATAGATACACTTTTATGATGGATAGATGCGCTTTTATAATGGATAGATACACTTTTATGATGGATAGATGCGCTTTTATAATGGATAGATGCGCTTTTATAATGGATAGATGCGCTTTTATAATGGATAGATGCACTTTTATAATGGATAGATACACTTTTATAATGGATAGATGCACTTTTATAATGGATAGATGCACTTTTATAATGGATAGATACACTTTTATAATGGATAGATGCACTTTTATAATGGATAGATACACTTTTATGATGGATAGATGCGCTTTTATGATGGATAGATACACTTTTATGATGGATAGATGCGCTTTTATAATGGATAGATGCGCTTTTATGATGGATAGATGCGCTTTTATAATGGATAGATGCGCTTTTATAATGGATAGATACACTTTTATAATGGATAGATACGCTTTTATAATGGATAGATGCGCTTTTATAATGGATAGATACACTTTTATAATGGATAGATGCGCTTTTATAATGGATAGATACACTTTTATAATGGATAGATGCGCTTTTATAATGGATAGATACACTTTTATAATGGATAGATGCGCTTTTATGATGGATAGATGCGCTTTTATGATGGATAGATGCGCTTTTATGATGGATAGATGCGCTTTTATAATGGATAGATACACTTTTATAATGGATAGATGCGCTTTTATAATGGATAGATACACTTTTATGATGGATAGATGCGCTTTTATAATGGATAGATGCGCTTTTATGATGGATAGATGCGCTTTTATAATGGATAGATACACTTTTATAATGGATAGATGCGCTTTTATGATGGATAGATGCGCTTTTATAATGGATAGATGCGCTTTTATGATGGATAGATGCGCTTTTATAATGGATAGATACACTTTTATAATGGATAGATGCGCTTTTATAATGGATAGATACACTTTTATAATGGATAGATGCGCTTTTATGATGGATAGATGCACTTTTATGATGGACAGATTCGCTTTTATAATGGATAGATGCACTTTTATAATGGATAGATGCACTTTTATAATGGATAGATGCACTTTTATAATGGATAGATGCGCTTTTATAATGGATAGATGCGCTTTTATAATGGATAGATGCGCTTTTATGATGGATAGATGCACTTTTATAATGGATAGATGCGCTTTTATAATGGATAGATGCGCTTTTATAATGGATAGATGCACTTTTATAATGGATAGATGCGCTTTTATAATGGATAGATGCGCTTTTATGATGGATAGATGCGCTTTTATAATGGATAGATGCGCTTTTATAATGGATAGATGCGCTTTTATGATGGATAGATGCGCTTTTATAATGGATAGATGCGCTTTTATAATGGATAGATGCGCTTTTATAATGGATAGATGCGCTTTTATAATGGATAGATGCACTTTTATAATGGATAGATGCGCTTTTATAATGGATAGATGCACTTTTATAATGGATAGATGCGCTTTTATGATGGATAGATGCGCTTTTATAATGGATAGATGCACTTTTATAATGGATAGATGCGCTTTTATAATGGATAGATGCGCTTTTATAATGGATAGATGCACTTTTATAATGGATAGATGCGCTTTTATAATGGATAGATGCACTTTTATAATGGATAGATGCGCTTTTATGATGGATAGATGCGCTTTTATAATGGATAGATGCACTTTTATAATGGATAGATGCACTTTTATAATGGATAGATGCGCTTTTATAATGGATAGATGCGCTTTTATAATGGATAGATGCGCTTTTATAATGGATAGATGCGCTTTTATGATGGATAGATGCGCTTTTATGATGGAAAGATGCACTTTTATGATGGAGAGATAATGGATAGATGCTCTATTATAATGGATAGATGCTCTATTATGATGGATAGATGCACTTTTATGATGGATAGATGCACTTTTATAATGGATAGATGCGCTTTTATAATGGATAGATGCGCTTTTATAATGGATAGATGCGCTTTTAAAATGGATAGATGCACTTTTATAATGGATAGATGCGCTTTTATAATGGATAGATGCACTTTTATAATGGATAGATGCGCTTTTATGATGGATAGATGCACTTTTATAATGGATAGATGCACTTTTATAATGGATAGATGCGCTTTTATAATGGATAGATGCACTTTTATAATGGATAGATGCGCTTTTATAATGGATAGATGCACTTTTATAATGGATAGATGCACTTTTATAATGGATAGATGCGCTTTTATAATGGATAGATGCACTTTTATGATGGATAGATGCACTTTTATAATGGATAGATGCGCTTTTATAATGGATAGATGCGCTTTTATAATGGATAGATGCGCTTTTATAATGGATAGATGCACTTTTATAATGGATAGATGCACTTTTATAATGGATAGATGCGCTTTTATAATGGATAGATGCACTTTTATAATGGATAGATGCGCTTTTATGATGGATAGATGCGCTTTTATGATGGAAAGATGCACTTTTATGATGGAGAGATAATGGATAGATGCTCTATTATGATGGATAGATGCGCTTTTATGATGGATAGATGCACTTTTATGATGGATAGATGCGCTTTTATGATGGATAGATGCACTTTTATAATGGATAGATGCGCTTTTATGATGGATAGATGCGCTTTTATGATGGATAGATAATGGATAGATGCTCTATTATGATGGATAGATGCGCTTTTATGATGGAAAGATGCACTTTTATGATGGAGAGATAATGGATAGATGCTCTATTATGATGGATAGATGCGCTTTTATGATGGATAGATGCACTTTTATGATGGATAGATGCGCTTTTATGATGGATAGATGCGCTTTTATGATGGATAGATGCGCTTTTATGATGGAAAGATGCACTTTTATGATGGAGAGATAATGGATAGATGCTCTATTATGATGGATAGATGCGCTTTTATGATGGATAGATGCGCTTTTATGATGGACAGATGCACTTTTATGATGGATAGATGCACTTTTATAATGGATAGATGCGCTTTTATGATGGATAGATGCACTTTTATGATGGATAGATGCACTTTTATAATGGATAGATGCGCTTTTATGATGGATAGATGCACTTTTATGATGGATAGATGCACTTTTATAATGGATAGATGCGCTTTTATGATGGATAGATGCACTTTTATGATGGATAGATGCACTTTTATGATGGATAGATGCGCTTTTATGATGGACAGATGCACTTTTATGATGGATAGATGCACTTTTATGATGGACAGATGCGCTTTTATGATGGATAGATGCACTTTTATGATGGATAGATGCACTTTTATAATGGATAGATGCGCTTTTATAATGGATAGATGCACTTTTATAATGGATAGATGCGCTTTTATAATGGATAGATGCACTTTTATAATGGATAGATGCGCTTTTATGATGGATAGATGCGCTTTTATGATGGACAGATGCGCTTTTATGATGGATAGATGCACTTTTATGATTGACAGATGCACTTTTATGATGGACAGATGCACTTTTATAATGGACAGATGCACTTTTATGATGGATAGATGCACTTTTATGATGGACAGATGCACTTTTATGATGGACAGATGCACTTTTATAATGGACAGATGCACTTTTATGATGGATAGATGCACTTTTATGATGGACAGATGCACTTTTATGATGGACAGATGCACTTTTATGATGTATTAGAAGCTCCTCATGTATCCGTAACCCTGTGTGTGTGTGTGTGTGTGTGTGTGTGTGTGTGTGTGTGTGTGTGTGTGTGTGTGTGTGTGTGTGTGTGTGTGTGTGTGTGTGTGTGTGTGTGTGTGTGTGTGTGTGTGTGTGTGTGTGTGTGTGTGTGTGTGTGTGTGTGTGTGTGTGTGTGTGTGTGTGTGTGTGTGTGTGTGTGTGTGTGTGTGTGTGTGTGTGTGTGTGTGTGTGTGTGTGTGTGTGTGTGTGTGTGTGTGTGTGTGTGTGTGTGTGTGTGTGTGTGTGTGTGTGTGTGTGTGTGTGTGTGTGTGTGTGTGTGTGTGTGTGTGTGTGTGTGCAGCGCTGCAGTCACTCCCCCAGCACCACCTGCACCGTCTGTAAGATGCACTTCCGGACGGCCAGAGAGTTTGTGGAGCACATGCAGTCGGCGGAGCACAAGCAGCGGGTGGAGCAGGTGATGCATCTCATGCTCGTTTGTGTCAGGCAATATTGCATTGGTTAAACGTTACACATCTGAGCCTTTCTTCAGTCTCAGTGAGAATGTGTTGTGTGGCTGCAGCTGTGGAAGGAGTCGGGGAAAGATGGAGCGGATCCGCTGAACGCTGGAGTGTTACTGGGAGAAGAGGATGGAGACGGCAGCGATGAAGAGAGGGAGGAAGAGGAGAACGGGAAGGTACAGCTCCACCCATGCAGACCAGAGTTCATTTAGTTGACGAATCATTTTCGTCATAATTTTCGTCAACAACCTTTTTTCACTGACGAAAACGAGACGATAACTAAATAAAAACTAGTGTTGGATGACAAAAACTATAACGAAAACCTACTGTCATTTTCGTCAACAAATAAAAACGAGATGAAAATGTGTCCTGAGTCTCAGATGCGGATCTAACGGCTGGAAAACACACAAACATCCCCAATCCATCGCTCCAGAGCGGCTCAATCAATCAATAACACACATTTATGCCAGGCCAGTGTTTATGAACTAATGCTGATGAATAATGACAATGTTTACTTTACGATGTTTATATAGTAATATGTTTCATATCTCCTCATCTGAACTTGAATGAGCTCCTGCATCTGCAATAGAGGCGCAGACATTTCAAAATAAGAGTCCTGGTGTATTTCCAGCTTGTTTATCATTAAAAGTCACGCATTATATATTCGTTTTTGCTTACACAATAAACTGAATTTAATTACATTCCCATTTAATTCATAGTCAGGAGGAAAGACCAGTATTTGACACATATTCAATAAAGTATCAGGGTTATAATAGTTCACTAAAACCATTTAAAAAAATCTTCATTACTTGAAATAAATGTTAACTGAAATAAAAATAAATAAACAAACTTATTTGAAGCTTTAGCTTAACCTGATATGGCCTACTGACTAATACAGAAATACAAAGTTATAAAAACTATATAGATTAAAAAAAAGGGGGGAAAAAAGTGAATTGAGCTCTCTCTTGTATTTTTAATGTAAAAAACAAAATGATGTCAATTTCAGTTCAAGTGACAGTCGGTTATGTAACGCTTAAATGCTTAATGTATTACAATTGAACTAAACTCATTAGATTTTAGTCGACTAAAACTAGACTAAAACTAAAAACAATCAGGCGACTAAAATATGACTAAAACTAAATCAAAATTTGCTGTTAAAATGAACACTGGCATGCATTCACTTCCCAGATCTGGCTCATTGAAGCCATTAGTCGAGTAGTTTATGATATTATTTAAAGAGGTGCTATTATGATTTTTCACATCATCTTTCTTCAGTGTGTACATAAATGGTGATACTGTCTAATGTGATTATTAAACTTCAAAAACCTCTGATTTCTTCAAATAAATGTGAGCCTGTAGATCGCACAACAGCGCCACCTTCAGGATTTAAACCTTCTACAGGCTCGACCAATCAATAGCGCACATTTATGCCACATGAACTAATGCTGATCCATTATGACAATGTTGTATGATCGCATATTTGATCTCCTCATCTGAATCTGAACGAGCTCCTGCAATAATAAAGCACACATTTCAAAATAAGAGTCCTGCTGTATTTCAGGCTTGTTTATTAAATAAAAGTCACACGTGTGTCCGATTTTCACCCGGTTATTATTTAGTTACTTAAACTGTATGTGATTTTAATTTAAAGTAAACTCTTGTATCTTCAGTCTGGGACGCCCCATCACAGGAAACACTTAGAACATTATTTGACACATTATTAAATATATAGATTTGACTAGTGTTATTATAGTTAACAAAAACAGTATCTCAGTGATATTACAATAACACTAGTGTGGCTAAATCTGTTACAGTGTGATTTATAAATGCAGAAATAGTAAGTTACGCCCCTAAAGTTTCTTAACGCGTTCTTTAATATTTAAACTTCGGAGCACAGGTGCACCATGGGAAAAAGTAAGCGTCAAGCCCTGATTCGAGCAGGAAGACCTGCTCTAGTAGAGCCCAAACGCATCCTCAAGCGTCTGAATGTGTGAATATGTGCCGTCTCTTCCAGGAGGGCGTGTCTGCGCAGATGGAGGTCACACTGGAAGATCTGGCCGAAGACGAGGAGTTCGACGCAGACACAGTGTATGGTGCGTAATAATCAGCCACCGAGATACAGAATCTCATGGGTCATGAGAAATCAAAAAGGACACATAAGAGGTCTCTGTACCTTTAAAACATCCTGAAAGCTTTATATTCACTATTTTAGCCTATATATTCACTATTTTAGCCTATATATTCACTATATTAGCCTATATATTCTCTATATTCACTATATTAGCCTATATATTCTCTATATTCACTATTTTAGCCTATATATTCACTATATTAGCCTATATATTCTCTATATTCACTATATTAGCCTATATATTCTCTATATTCACTATTTTAGCCTATATATTCTCTATATTCACTATTTTAGCCTATATATTCTCTATATTAGCCTATATATTCACTATATTAGCCTATATATTCACTATATTAGCCTATATATTCTCTATATTAGCCTATATATTCACTATATTAGCCTATAGATTCACTATATTAACCTATATATTCTCTATATTAGCCTATATATTCACTATATTAGCCTATATATTCTCTATATTTGCTATATTAGCCTATATATTCACTATATTAGCCTATAGATTCACTATATTAACCTATATATTCTCTATATTAGCCTATATATTCACTATATTAGCCTATATATTCTCTATATTTGCTATATTAGCCTATATATTCGCTATATTAGCCTATATATTCACTATATTAGCCTATATATTTGCTATATTCGCTATATTAGCCTATATATTCGCTATATTAGCCTATATATTCGCTATATTAGCCTATATATTCTCTATATTCACTATATTAGCCTATATATTCACTATATTAACCTATATATTCTCTATATTCATTATATTAGCCTATATATTCTCTATATTCGCTATATTAGCCTATATATTCTCTATATTCACTATATTAGCCTATATATTCACTATATTAGCCTATATATTCTCTATATTCACTATATTAGCCTATATATTCTCTATATTAGCCTATATATTCTCTATATTCACTAAATTAACCTATATATTCTCTATATTCACTATATTAGCCTATATATTCTCTATATTCACTATATTAGCCTATAGATTCACTATATTCGCTATATTAGCCTATAGATTCTCTATATTCACTATATTAGCCTATATATTCTCTATATTCACTATATTAGCCTATATATTCTCTATATTCGCTATATTAGCCTATATATTCTCTATATTCACTATATTAGCCTATATATTCCCTATATATTCTCTATATTCACTATATTAGCCTATATATTCTCTATATTCTCTATATTAGCCTATATTTTCTCTATATTCACTAAATTAGCCTATATATTCTCTATATTCACTATATTAGCCTATATATTCTCTATATTCACTATATTAGCCTATAGATTCACTATATTCGCTATATTAGCCTATAGATTCACTATATTAGCCTATAGATTCACTATATTAGCCTATAGATTCACTATATTAGCTTATAGATTCACTATATTCACTATATTAACCTATATATTCTCTATATTAGCCTATATATTCACTATATTAGCCTATAGATTCACTATATTCACTATATTAACCAATATATTCTCTATATTAGCCTATATATTCACTATATTAGCCTATATATTCTCTATATTCGCTATATTAGCCTATATATTCGCTATATTAGCCTATATATTCACTATATTAGCCTATATATTTGCTATATTCGCTATATTAGCCTATATATTCACTATATTAGCCTATATATTCTCTATATTCGCTATTAGCCTATATATTCTCTATATTCACTATATTTGCCTATATATTCTCTATATTCACTATATTAGCCTATATATTCTCTATATTCACTATATTAGCCTATATATTCACTATATTAGCCTATATATTCTCTATATTCACTATATTAGCCTATATATTCTCTATATTCTCTATATTAGCCTATATATTCACTATATTAGCCTATATATTCTCTATATTCACTATATTAGCCTATATATTCTCTATATTCACTATATTAGCCTATAGATTCGCTATATTCGCTATATTAGCCTATATATTCTCTATATTCACTATATTAGCCTATATATTCTCTATATTCACTATATTAGCCTATATATTCTCTATATTCGCTATATTAGCCTATATATTCTCTATATTCACTATATTAGCCTATATATTCACTATATTAGCCTATAACTTCTCTATATTCACTATATTAGCCTATATATTCTCTATATTCTCTATATTAGCCTATATATTCTCTATATTCACTAAATTAGCCTATATATTCTCTATATTCACTATATTAGCCTATATATTCTCTATAGATTCACTATATTCGCTATATTAGCCTATAGATTCACTATATTAGCCTATATATTCTCTATAGATTCACTATATTCGCTATATTAGCCTATAGATTCACTATATTAGCCTATAGATTCACTATATTAGCCTATATTAGCCTATAGATTCACTATATTAGCTTATAGATTCACTATATTCACTATATTAACCTATATATTCTCTATATTAGCCTATATATTCACTATATTAGCCTATATATTCACTATATTCACTATATTAACCTATATATTCTCTATATTAGCCTATATATTCACTATATTAGCCTATATATTCTCTATATTCGCTATATTAGCCTATATATTCGCTATATTAGCCTATATATTCACTATATTAGCCTATATATTTGCTATATTCGCTATATTAGCCTATATATTCACTATATTAGCCTATATATTCTCTATATTCGCTATATTAGCCTATATATTCTCTATATTCACTATATTAGCCTATATATTCTCTATATTCACTATATTAGCCTATATATTCTCTATATTCGCTATATTAGCCTATATATTCTCTATATTCACTATATTAGCCTATATATTCTCTATTCTCTATATTAGCCTATATATTCTCTATATTCACTAAATTAGCCTATATATTCTCTATATTCACTATATTAGCCTATATATTCTCTATATTCACTATATTAGCCTATAGATTCACTATATTCGCTATATTAGCCTATAGATTCTCTATTTTCACTATATTAGCCTATATATTCTCTATATTCACTATATTAGCCTATATATTTTCTATATTCGCTATATTAGCCTATATATTCTCTATATTCACTATATTAGCCTATATATTCACTATATTAGCCTATATATTCTCTATATTCACTATATTAGCCTATATATTCTCTATATTCTCTATATTAGCCTATATATTCTCTATATTCACTAAATTAGCCTATATATTCTCTATATTCACTATATTAGCCTATAGATTCACTATATTCACTATATTAGCCTATAGATTCACTATATTCGCTATATTAGCCTATAGATTCACTATATTAGCCCATAGATTCACTATATTAGCCTATAGATTCACTATATTCACTATATTAGCCTATAGATTCACTATATTAGCCTATAGATTCACTATATTCACTATATTAGCCTATAGATTCACTATATTAGCCTATAGATTCACTATATTCACTATATTAGCCTATAGATTCACTATATTCACTATATTAGCCTATAGATTCACTATATTCGCTATATTAGCCTATAGATTCACTATATTAGCCCATAGATTCACTATATTAGCCTATAGATTCACTATATTCACTATATTAGCCTATAGATTCACTATATTAGCCTATAGATTCACTATATTCACTATATTAGCCTTTATATTCAT
>NC_137100.1:2362802-2365302 GCF_949357685.1 Gobio gobio | reverse complement strand
TTGATTTTTGTTTTATGACGAGCTCTGTTGTCTTTTAGCCAGCAGGAATGGTGTACCTTTCTTATTTGTGTGTGTGTGTGTGTGTGTGTGTGTGTGTGTGTGTGTGTGTGTGAGAGAGAGAGAGAGAGCGTGCATGTGCGTGTGTGTGTGTGTGAGAGTAAATATGAATGTGTGTGTTAGTGTGAGCTAGTGTGTGTTTGAGAGGGAGGGAGTGTGTATATGTGTGTGTGTGTGTGTGAGAGAGTAAATATGAATGTGTGTGTTAGTGTGAGCAAGTGTGTGTTTGAGAGTGAGGGAGTGTGTATGAGAGAGTGTGTATATGTGCGTGTGTGTATGTGAGAGTAAATATGAATGTGTGTGTTAGTGTGAGCAAGTGTGTGTTTGAGAGGGAGGGAGTGTGTATAGAGAGTGTGTATATGTGCGTGTGTGTTTGTATGCGAGTGTGTAAGAGAGTGAGCGTGTGTGTGTGTGTTGTGTGTGTGTGTGAGAGTGTGAGCATGTGAGGGAGTGTGTGTTTGTATGTGAGGGAGAGTGAGTGTGTGTGTGTGTGTGTGTGTGTGTGTGTGTGTGTGTGTGTTTGTATGCAAGTGTAAGAGAGTGAGTGTGTGTGATAATGTTTATGAGTGTGTCTGTGTATGTGAGTGTAAGAGAGTGAGTGTGTGTGTGTGTGTGTGTGTGTGTGTGTGTGTGTGAGAGTGTGTGTGAGTGTGAGAGAGTGTGTGTCTGTTTGTATGTATGTGAGAGTGAGTGTGTGTGTGTGTGTGTGTGTGTGTTAAAGTGTATATATGTGAGTGTGTGTGTTTGAGAGAGTGAGTGTTAGTGTGAGCAAGTGTGTTTGAGAGGGAGTGTGTGTAAGAGTGTGTGTGTGTGTGTATGTGTGAGTGTGTTTGTGAGTGTGAGAGAGTGCGTGTCTGTTTGTATGTGAGAGTGAGTGTGTGTGTGTGTGTGTGTGTGTGTGTGTGTGTGTTAAAGTGTATATATGTGAGTGTGTGTGTGTGTTTGAGAGAGTGAGTGTTAGTGTGAGCAAGTGTGTGTTTGAGAGGGAGTGTGTTTAAGAGTGTGTGTGTGTATGTGTGAGTGTGTTTGTGAGTGTAAGAGTGAGCATGTGTGAGAGTGTGTCTGTGTTTGGATGTGAGTGTAAGTGAGTGTGTGTGTGTGTGTGTGTGTGTGTATGTGTGAATATGAGTGTGAGAGAGTGCGTGTCTGTTTGTATGTGAGAGTGAGTGTGTGTGTGTGTGTGTGTGTTAAAGTGTATATATGTGAGTGTGTGTGTTTGAGAGAGTGAGTGTTAGTGTGAGCAAGTGTGTGTTTGAGAGGGAGTGTGTGTAAGAGTGTGTGTGTGTGTGTGTGTGTATGTGTGAGTGTGTTTGTGAGTGTAAGAGTGAGCATGTGTGAGAGTGTGTCTGTGTTTGGATGCGAGTGTAAGTGAGTGTGTGTGTGTGTGTGTGTGTGTGTGTGTGTGTGTGTGAGAGAGAGTGCATGTGAGTGTGTGTGTGTGTGTGTGTGTGTGTGTGTGAGAGGGAGTGAGTGTATGTGTGTGTTTGTATGTAAGAGTGTGAGCAAGAGAGTGTGTGTGTGTTTGTATGTGAGCAAGTGAGTGTGTGTGTGTGTGTGTGTGTGTGTGTATGTGTGAATATGAGTGTGAGAGAGTGCGTGTCTGTTTGTATGTGTGAGTGTGTGTGTGTGTGTGTGTGTGTGTGTGTGTGTGTGTGAGAGGGAGTGAGTGTATGTGTGTGTTTGTATGTAAGAGTGTGAGCAAGAGAGTGTGTGTGTGTTTGTATGTGAGCAAGTGAGTGTGAGCGTGTGTGAGAGGGAGTGAGTTTACACTCACCTAAAGGATTATTAGGAACACCTGTTCAATTTGTCATTAATGCAATTTTCTAATCAACCAATCACATGGCAGTTGCTTCAATGCATTTAGGGGTGTGGTCCTGGTCAAGACAATCTCCTGAACTCCACACTGAATGTCGGAATGGGAAAGAAAGGAGATTTAAGCCATTTTGAGCGTGGCATGGTTGTTGAGCATGTTGCTGCAAAGTTACTGGGATTTTCACGCACAACCATTTCTAGGGTTTACAAAGAATGGTGTGAAAAGGGAAACACATCCAGTCTGCGGCAGTCCTGTGGGAGAAAATGCCTTGTTGATGCTCGAGGTCAGAGGTCATGGGCCGACTGATTCAAGCTGATAGAAGAGCAACTTTGACTGAAATAACCACTCGTTACAACCGAGGTCTGCAGCAAAGCATTTATGAAGCCACAACACACACAACCTTGAGGCGGATGGGCTACAACAGCAGAAGACCCCACCGGGTACCACTCATCTCCACTACAAAGAGGACAAAGAGGCGACAAAATGTTGATTTCTGTTGAGACATTCAGATGGTAGAGTCAGAATTTGGCGTAAACAGAATGAGAACATGGATCCATCATGCCTTGTTCCCACTGTGCAGGCTGGTGGTGGTGGTGTAATGGTGTGGGGGATGTTTTCTTGGCACACTTT
>NC_137100.1:2352802-2355302 GCF_949357685.1 Gobio gobio | reverse complement strand
AAAATAATAGTAAAATATTTTAATATTAATATTAAAGTTTTATTGAAATTTTGAATTACCTTTTATTTTTATATTTTCAGTTTTTATTTTTAGTAATCTTATGTGCTTTAGTTTATAAAAAATGTTTACTATATTTTTTAAAAGATTAACCTGAAATATAAAAACGTTTATTTTAGGTTTATGGTTTTATTGATATTTTGTAATTTTAGTAAAAAAAAAAATGTTTTATGTGTTTTTGTTTATTAGATTTTTGTACAATATTTTCTAAAAGATTAAAAACTGAAATATTTACTAAATAAACTAAACTTTTATTTTAGGTTTATAGTTTTATTAATAAAAGGCTTTTATTTTAATATTTTCAGTTTAATTTTTAGTCATTTTTTGTGCTTTTGTTAATTAGGTTTTTAAAAGTATTTGAATATAATAAACAAATAACATTTTTAATAAACTAATAACTAAAATATTATATATTGATATTTTGAATTAGCTTTTATGTTTTCATTTTAATTTGTTAATTTTGAGTAAAATTATGTGTTTGTTTATTAGATTGTTTTAATTTAAAAAATTTAAAAATAAAAACGATTAAATATTTAAACTCATTTTGGTTTTATTAATATTTTGAATGAGCTTTTTATATATTTTTTTGTAAGTGTATGTGCTTCTGTTAATAATTAGTATTTTTAAATATTTGATAAATGTTTTAAACTAAAAATTTCTATTTAATTATGGTTTTATTCATATTTTGAATTTTTTTATATAAAAAATTTTCATGATAATTTTAGTTAAAATTTGAGTCATTTCTTTAGTTGCTTTTATCATTTTATTATTGTAGTTTTAATATTCCTATTTATGATTCACTTATTTTTATTTCAATTTTAAGTTTTTATTAATTTCCAGTCAATATTTTTAGTGCTTCAACCAAACATACGCAGAGCCAACATTTCTCATTTAGTGTGTGTGTGTGTGTGTGTGTGTGTGTGTCTCTACAGCGTCTCTGTTCACAAAGAAGGTGGAGGATGAGCAGAACCTGAAGGAGGGAGAGGAAGATGACTTCCAGACCGATGAAGATGAAGTCTCTGAGATGGAAGTGGAAAACCAGATCCAGAAACGCAAGAAGGTGCGGCTCAGATGCGGCTCAGATGCGGCTCAGATGCGGCTCAGATGCGGCTCAGATGCGGCTTCACTCTGGTTAAAGGCTCAGCTCAGTCTTGACCTTGTGACCTCTTGTTTCCTCAGGTTCAGTCGTCCGGCTTCAGCAAGAAGATCAAGAAGAGCAAGAAGAAGACGGGTTTTAAACATGTCGGAAAACTCAATGGAAAATAATAAAGTTCATAACTCATAACTGAGACGTGTTTCTGAGTGATTGACAGGTCTGACTTATGATACTTATTCATAGTTCGAATTTTTATCTTATGTTAATATGTTTATATTAATTGTGTTTTTGTTTTATTTCAGTTGTAGTTAAGAACTGGAAAATCAGACATAAAATATATAATACAATTAAATCAATGATGGAACTCAAATTATATGAATACATTATTAATTGATTAATCAAATTACAACTTCATAAATGATTATGAAATTAAATTTTAAAAAAAATGTATGGTTGCTCTTTTAAAGTAATACACTCACACACACACACACTGGCACAAACACATAGACAGACTCACACTTTCTCACACACACACACACTCACACACACACTGGCACAGACACACTCACACATTCTCACACACACACTGGCACAAACTCACTCACAGACACATACACACACAGATACTCACTCACAGACACACATACACACACAGATACTCACTCACAGACACACATACACACACAGATACTCACTCACAGACACACACACACACACACACACACAGATACTCACAGACACACATACACACACAGATACTCACTCACAGACACACACACACACACAGATACTCACAGACACAGATACTCACTCACAGACACACACACACACACACACACACAGATACTCACAGACACACATACACACACAGATACTCACTCACAGACACACACACACACACAGATACTCACTCACAGACACACACACACACACACACAGATACTCACTCACAGACACACACACACACACACACACAGATACTCACAGACACGCATACACACACAGATACTCACTCACAGACACACACACAGATACTCACTCACAGACACACACACACACACACACAGATACTCACTCACAGACACACTCACACACACACACAGATACTCACTCACAGACACATACACACACACACATACACACACAGATACTCACTCACATACACACAGACACATACACACACACACACACACACACACAGATACTCACAGACACAGATACTCACTCACAGACACGCATACACACACAGATACTCACTCACAGACACGCATACACACACAGATACTCACAGACACAGATACTCACTCACAGACACGCATACACACACAGATACTCACTCACAGACAC
>NC_137100.1:2280302-2342802 GCF_949357685.1 Gobio gobio | reverse complement strand
TAATACATTTAAATATCGGTTGCTTTTGTTCTATTAATACATTTAAATATCTGTCAGTTTTGTTCTAATTTAAATATTGGTCAGTTTTGGTCAAATTTAAATATAGGTCAGTTTTGGTCTAATTTAAGTATCGGTCGGTTTTGTTCTATTAGTACATTTAAATATCGGTCGGTTTTGTTCTATTAATACATTTAAATATCGGTCGGTTTTGCTCTATTAATACATTTAAATATCGGTCGGGTTTGTTCTATTAATACATTTAAATATCGGTTGGTTTTGTTCTATTAATACATTTAAATATCTGTCGGTTTTGGTCTGATTTAAAATTCGGTCGGTTTTGTTCTAATTTAAATATTGGTCAGTTTTGGTCAAATTTAAATATAGGTCAGTTTTGGTCTAATTTAAGTATCGGTTGGTTTTGGTCTAATTTAAATATCGGTCGGTTTTGTTCTATTAGTACATTTAAATATCGGTCGGTTTTGATCTATTAATACATTTAAATATTGGTCGGTTTTGTTCTATAAATACATTTAAATATCGGTCGGTTTTGTTTTATTAATACATTTAAATATCGGCCGGTTTTGCTCTATTAATACATTTAAATATCGGTCAGTTTTGTTCCATTAATAAATTTAAATATCGGTCGGTTTTGTTCTATTAATACATTTAAATATCGGTCGTTTTTGTTCTATTAATTCATGTAAATATCGGTCGGTTTTGCTCTATTAATAAATTTAAATATCGGTCGGTTTTGTTCTATTAATAAATTTAAATATCGGTCGGTTTTGTTCTATTAATACATTTAAATATCGGTCTGTTTTGTTCTATTAATAAATTTAAATATCGGTCAGTTTTGTTTTATTAATACATTTAAATATCGGTTGGTTTTGTTCTATTAATAAATTTAAATATCGGTCGGTTTTGTTCTATTAATACATTTAAATATCGGTCGTTTTTGTTCTATTAATTCATGTAAATATCGGTCGGTTTTGCTCTATTAATAAATTTAAATATCGGTCGGTTTTGTTCTATTAATAAATTTAAATATCGGTCGGTTTTGTTCTATTAATAAATTTAAATATCGGTCGGTTTTGTTCTATTAATACATTTAAATATCGGTCGTTTTTGTTCTATTAATTCATGTAAATATCGGTCGGTTTTGCTCTATTAATACATTTAAATATCGGTCGGTTTTGTTCTATTAATAAATTTAAATATCGGTCGGTTTTGTTCTATTAATACATTTAAATATCGGTCGGTTTTGATCTATTAATAAATTCAAGAGCCCAAACACTTAATGAAGGCGTGCTGCGGGCTGAAGGATGTGAGTGTGTCCTGTGTGTAGGAATCTGGCTCTGGGTGGAGGTCTGAGTGTGTCCTGTGTGTAGGAATCTGGCTCTGGGTGGAGGTCTGAGTGTGTCCTGTGTGTAGGAATCTGGCTCTGGGTGGAGGTCTGAGTGTGTCCTGTGTGTAGGAATCTGGCTCTGGGTGGAGGTCTGAGTGTGTCCTGTGTGTAGGAATCTGGCTCTGGGTGGAGGTCTGAGTGTGTCCTGTGTGTAGGAATCTGGCTCTGGGTGGAGGTCTGAGTGTGTCCTGTGTGTAGGAATCTGGCTCTGGGTGGAGGTCTGAGTGTGTCCTGTGTGTAGGAATCTGGCTCTGGGTGGAGGTCTGAGTGTGTTCTGTGTGTAGGAATCTGGCTCTGGGTGGAGGTCTGAGTGTGTTCTGTGTGTAGGAATCTGGCTCTGGGTGGAGGTCTGAGTGTGTCCTGTGTGTAGGAATCTGGCTCTGGGTGGAGGTCTGAGTGTGTCCTGTGTGTAGGAATCTGGCTCTGGGTGGAGGTCTGAGTGTGTCCTGTGTGTAGGAATCTGGCTCTGGGTGGAGGTCTGAGTGTGTCCTGTGTGTAGGAATCTGGCTCTGGGTGGAGGTCTGAGTGTGTCCTGTGTGTAGGAATCTGGCTCTGGGTGGAGGTCTGAGTGTGTTCTGTGTGTAGGAATCTGGCTCTGGGTGGAGGTCTGAGTGTGTCCTGTGTGTAGGAATCTGGCTCTGGGTGGAGGTCTGAGTGTGTTCTGTGTGTAGGAATCTGGCTCTGGGTGGAGGTCTGAGTGTGTTCTGTGTGTAGGAATCTGGCTCTGGGTGGAGGTCTGAGTGTGTCCTGTGTGTAGGAATCTGGCTCTGGGTGGAGGTCTGAGTGTGTCCTGTGTGTAGGAATCTGGCTCTGGGTGGAGGTCTGAGTGTGTTCTGTGTGTAGGAATCTGGCTCTGGGTGGAGGTCTGAGTGTGTTCTGTGTGTAGGAATCTGGCTCTGGGTGGAGGTCTGAGTGTGTCCTGTGTGTAGGAATCTGGCTCTGGGTGGAGGTCTGAGTGTGTTCTGTGTGTAGGAATCTGGCTCTGGGTGGAGGTCTGAGTGTGTTCTGTGTGTAGGAATCTGGCTCTGGGTGGAGGTCTGAGTGTGTCCTGTGTGTAGGAATCTGGCTCTGGGTGGAGGTCTGAGTGTGTCCTGTGTGTAGGAATCTGGCTCTGGGTGGAGGTCTGAGTGTGTCCTGTGTGTAGGAATCTGGCTCTGGGTGGAGGTCTGAGTGTGTCCTGTGTGTAGGAATCTGGCTCTGGGTGGAGGTCTGAGTGTGTTCTCTGTGTAGGAATCTGGCTCTGGGTGGAGGTCTGAGTGTGTCCTGTGTGTAGGAATCTGGCTCTGGGTGGAGGTCTGAGTGTGTTCTGTGTGTAGGAATCTGGCTCTGGGTGGAGGTCTGAGTGTGTTCTGTGTGTAGGAATCTGGCTCTGGGTGGAGGTCTGAGTGTGTCCTGTGTGTAGGAATCTGGCTCTGGGTGGAGGTCTGAGTGTGTCCTGTGTGTAGGAATCTGGCTCTGGGTGGAGGTCTGAGTGTGTCCTGTGTGTAGGAATCTGGCTCTGGGTGGAGGTCTGAGTGTGTCCTGTGTGTAGGAATCTGGCTCTGGGTGGAGGTCTGAGTGTGTCCTGTGTGTAGGAATCTGGCTCTGGGTGGAGGTCTGAGTGTGTCCTGTGTGTAGGAATCTGGCTCTGGGTGGAGGTCTGAGTGTGTCCTGTGTGTAGGAATCTGGCTCTGGGTGGAGGTCTGAGTGTGTTCTGTGTGTAGGAATCTGGCTCTGGGTGGAGGTCTGAGTGTGTCCTGTGTGTAGGAATCTGGCTCTGGGTGGAGGTCTGAGTGTGTTCTGTGTGTAGGAATCTGGCTCTGGGTGGAGGTCTGAGTGTGTCCTGTGTGTAGGAATCTGGCTCTGGGTGGAGGTCTGAGTGTGTCCTGTGTGTAGGAATCTGGCTCTGGGTGGAGGTCTGAGTGTGTTCTGTGTGTAGGAATCTGGCTCTGGGTGGAGGTCTGAGTGTGTCCTGTGTGTAGGAATCTGGCTCTGGGTGGAGGTCTGAGTGTGTCCTGTGTGTAGGAATCTGGCTCTGGGTGGAGGTCTGAGTGTGTCCTGTGTGTAGGAATCTGGCTCTGGGTGGAGGTCTGAGTGTGTCCTGTGTGTAGGAATCTGGCTCTGGGTGGAGGTCTGAGTGTGTTCTGTGTGTAGGAATCTGGCTCTGGGTGGAGGTCTGAGTGTGTTCTGTGTGTAGGAATCTGGCTCTGGGTGGAGGTCTGAGTGTGTTCTGTGTGTAGGAATCTGGCTCTGGGTGGAGGTCTGAGTGTGTTCTGTGTGTAGGAATCTGGCTCTGGGTGGAGGTCTGAGTGTGTCCTGTGTGTAGGAATCTGGCTCTGGGTGGAGGTCTGAGTGTGTTCTGTGTGTAGGAATCTGGCTCTGGGTGGAGGTCTGAGTGTGTTCTGTGTGTAGGAATCTGGCTCTGGGTGGAGGTCTGAGTGTGTTCTGTGTGTAGGAATCTGGCTCTGGGTGGAGGTCTGAGTGTGTCCTGTGTGTAGGAATCTGGCTCTGGGTGGAGGTCTGAGTGTGTTCTGTGTGTAGGAATCTGGCTCTGGGTGGAGGTCTGAGTGTGTTCTGTGTGTAGGAATCTGGCTCTGGGTGGAGGTCTGAGTGTGTCCTGTGTGTAGGAATCTGGCTCTGGGTGGAGGTCTGAGTGTGTCCTGTGTGTAGGAATCTGGCTCTGGGTGGAGGTCTGAGTGTGTCCTGTGTGTAGGAATCTGGCTCTGGGTGGAGGTCTGAGTGTGTCCTGTGTGTAGGAATCTGGCTCTGGGTGGAGGTCTGAGTGTGTCCTGTGTGTAGGAATCTGGCTCTGGGTGGAGGTCTGAGTGTGTTCTGTGTGTAGGAATCTGGCTCTGGGTGGAGGTCTGAGTGTGTCCTGTGTGTAGGAATCTGGCTCTGGGTGGAGGTCTGAGTGTGTTCTGTGTGTAGGAATCTGGCTCTGGGTGGAGGTCTGAGTGTGTTCTGTGTGTAGGAATCTGGCTCTGGGTGGAGGTCTGAGTGTGTCCTGTGTGTAGGAATCTGGCTCTGGGTGGAGGTCTGAGTGTGTTCTGTGTGTAGGAATCTGGCTCTGGGTGGAGGTCTGAGTGTGTCCTGTGTGTAGGAATCTGGCTCTGGCTGGAGGTCTGAGTGTGTCCTGTGTGTAGGAATCTGGCTCTGGGTGGAGGTCTGAGTGTGTCCTGTGTGTAGGAATCTGGCTCTGGCTGGAGGTCTGAGTGTGTTCTGTGTGTAGGAATCTGGCTCTGGGTGGAGGTCTGAGTGTGTTCTGTGTGTAGGAATCTGGCTCTGGGTGGAGGTCTGAGTGTGTTCTGTGTGTAGGAATCTGGCTCTGGGTGGAGGTCTGAGTGTGTTCTGTGTGTAGGAATCTGGCTCTGGGTGGAGGTCTGAGTGTGTCCTCTGTGTAGGAATCTGGCTCTGGGTGGAGGTCTGAGTGTGTTCTGTGTGTAGGAATCTGGCTCTGGGTGGAGGTCTGAGTGTGTTCTGTGTGTAGGAATCTGGCTCTGGGTGGAGGTCTGAGTGTGTTCTGTGTGTAGGAATCTGGCTCTGGGTGGAGGTCTGAGCGTGTCCTGTGTGTAGGAATCTGGCTCTGGGTGGAGGTCTGAGTGTGTTCTGTGTGTAGGAATCTGGCTCTGGGTGGAGGTCTGAGTGTGTTCTGTGTGTAGGAATCTGGCTCTGGGTGGAGGTCTGAGTGTGTCCTGTGTGTAGGAATCTGGCTCTGGGTGGAGGTCTGAGTGTGTCCTGTGTGTAGGAATCTGGCTCTGGGTGGAGGTCTGAGTGTGTCCTGTGTGTAGGAATCTGGCTCTGGGTGGAGGTCTGAGTGTGTCCTGTGTGTAGGAATCTGGCTCTGGGTGGAGGTCTGAGTGTGTCCTGTGTGTAGGAATCTGGCTCTGGGTGGAGGTCTGAGTGTGTCCTGTGTGTAGGAATCTGGCTCTGGGTGGAGGTCTGAGTGTGTCCTGTGTGTAGGAATCTGGCTCTGGGTGGAGGTCTGAGTGTGTTCTGTGTGTAGGAATCTGGCTCTGGGTGGAGGTCTGAGTGTGTTCTGTGTGTAGGAATCTGGCTCTGGGTGGAGGTCTGAGTGTGTCCTGTGTGTAGGAATCTGGCTCTGGGTGGAGGTCTGAGTGTGTCCTGTGTGTAGGAATCTGGCTCTGGGTGGAGGTCTGAGTGTGTCCTGTGTGTAGGAATCTGGCTCTGGGTGGAGGTCTGAGTGTGTCCTGTGTGTAGGAATCTGGCTCTGGGTGGAGGTCTGAGTGTGTCCTGTGTGTAGGAATCTGGCTCTGGGTGGAGGTCTGAGTGTGTCCTGTGTGTAGGAATCTGGCTCTGGGTGGAGGTCTGAGTGTGTCCTGTGTGTAGGAATCTGGCTCTGGGTGGAGGTCTGAGTGT
Source organism: Gobio gobio (assembly GCF_949357685.1). Taxonomy (NCBI): domain Eukaryota; kingdom Metazoa; phylum Chordata; class Actinopteri; order Cypriniformes; family Gobionidae; genus Gobio; species Gobio gobio. Next base: position 2,337,041 of record NC_137100.1, on the reverse strand, counting down.
GTCCTGTGTGTAGGAATCTGGCTCTGGGTGGAGGTCTGAGTGTGTCCTGTGTGTAGGAATCTGGCTCTGGGTGGAGGTCTGAGTGTGTCCTGTGTGTAGGAATCTGGCTCTGGGTGGAGGTCTGAGTGTGTTCTGTGTGTAGGAATCTGGCTCTGGGTGGAGGTCTGAGTGTGTTCTGTGTGTAGGAATCTGGCTCTGGGTGGAGGTCTGAGTGTGTTCTGTGTGTAGGAATCTGGCTCTGGGTGGAGGTCTGAGTGTGTTCTGTGTGTAGGAATCTGGCTCTGGGTGGAGGTCTGAGTGTGTTCTGTGTGTAGGAATCTGGCTCTGGGTGGAGGTCTGAGTGTGTTCTGTGTGTAGGAATCTGGCTCTGGGTGGAGGTCTGAGTGTGTTCTGTGTGTAGGAATCTGGCTCTGGGTGGAGGTCTGAGTGTGTCCTGTGTGTAGGAATCTGGCTCTGGGTGGAGGTCTGAGTGTGTCCTGTGTGTAGGAATCTGGCTCTGGGTGGAGGTCTGAGTGTGTCCTGTGTGTAGGAATCTGGCTCTGGGTGGAGGTCTGAGTGTGTCCTGTGTGTAGGAATCTGGCTCTGGGTGGAGGTCTGAGTGTGTCCTGTGTGTAGGAATCTGGCTCTGGGTGGAGGTCTGAGTGTGTCCTGTGTGTAGGAATCTGGCTCTGGGTGGAGGTCTGAGTGTGTCCTGTGTGTAGGAATCTGGCTCTGGGTGGAGGTCTGAGTGTGTCCTGTGTGTAGGAATCTGGCTCTGGGTGGAGGTCTGAGTGTGTCCTGTGTGTAGGAATCTGGCTCTGGGTGGAGGTCTGAGTGTGTCCTGTGTGTAGGAATCTGGCTCTGGGTGGAGGTCTGAGTGTGTCCTGTGTGTAGGAATCTGGCTCTGGGTGGAGGTCTGAGTGTGTTCTGTGTGTAGGAATCTGGCTCTGGGTGGAGGTCTGAGTGTGTCCTGTGTGTAGGAATCTGGCTCTGGGTGGAGGTCTGAGTGTGTTCTGTGTGTAGGAATCTGGCTCTGGGTGGAGGTCTGCTGCTGCTGCTGGCCGAGTCCCGCTCTGAAGGGAAGAGCATGTTTGCCGGCGTGCCGTCGATGGGCGAGAGCTCTCCTAAACAGTACATGCAGCTGGGCGGACGGGTTCTGCTGGTGCTCATGTTCATGACGCTGCTGCACTTCGACCCAAACTTCTTCTCGGTAAGTCTAGAAACGCTTCAGGAACAAGAGCAAATGTAGGGCGGGGCTTGATTTTGATTGTGGGGAGTTGATTGGCTGGTTGTGGTTTGCTATAGAGACAGAGCGTATTTAGGCCACGCCCACACCGGGGGGGGAAACAATCCAACGCTCTCCATTGACTTTGCATTGCGTGAGGCTGCATCGTTGTCATTTCGGACTTATAACAAAAAACGGAACAATGTCTAAAAGCTGATATGTGACAAAGTGTACAGCAAACAAGCTAAAAAACACAGAAATAAGTTTTTATAAGCTGTCGACCCAAAAAAACGAGCATTTAAGATAAAAGTGGATACAGGCAATACGAAGTGAAGCTTCAGCTGAAGAATGGGGAAATTTTGGGATCCTGACACTCAGTGTGTCTCATGTGGCGTTCACACCGGACGCGATTCGCGCGAAGGTGGACGCGTGTACATTTTGAGTTTACTCGCGCGAATCGCGCGTGACCTTCACTGCACAACAGACGCGAATTCGCGTCATGGGCGGGGCTTCTGCCAGCAGCTCGTCTCGTTGAGAAATGGCTGACATGGGCTGTGTTTACACGTCTTTTTTTTTGTTAATATCTACTGTTAATGTGTGACTAAACGTAGTTTTAAGACTTTTTCAGTCGATAATGTAGTTGTTTAAAGCTCAAATCTGTGGTTTATTTATATAAACAGTGCCTATTTGAACATTTTATCTGCCGTTGTCGGAGCTATAATTTGTTCCCTGGCAAATCGTTTAGGCTGAGGGCAAAGATAAGTTTCATTACTTGTTTATTTTTAGGCTATAACTGTACGTTGCAGTTGTAACGTTAGCCGACTAGCACTGACTTTGAATGTTTGACTGCATTGTTTGCTTTATTTCATGTATAGCTTGTTATACATTACTTATACTTTTGTATTATTGATCATACATAAACTTGCATTTAACAAAAAGAGACTGGGTTGTGTTTCATGTCATTTACTGTTATCACAGTGATAATCATATTGTCTGAACCAGATATTAATATACAGATTTTCTCCTCATTGTTGTCACTACTAGAGCAAGCTCCTGATTGGTTAACGCGGCGCGAAATATCCGCCAAAGTTCAGATTTTTCAACTTGAGCGTTTCGCGCGATTCACACGTTCAAAACGCTCAATTCGCGTCCTTCGCGCCTCCTCAATCGCGCGAATCACGCCGCAGAATGCCATTTCGCGTCTCTGCATTGACTTAACATGTAAATCACTCGCGCGAATCGCGTCCGGTGTGAACGCACCATCAGTATGTGTATGTGTGCAGTAAATATGTTGTCACTGTTAAAGGGTTAGTTCACCCAAAAATGAAATTTCTTCCATTAATGACTCACTCCAATGTTGTTCCACACCCGTAAGACCTCAGTTCATCCTCGGAACACAGTTTAAGATATTTTAGATTTAGTCCGAGGGCTTTCAGTCCTTTGAATGTAAGTGTATGCACACTTTGCTGTCCACGTCCAGAAAGGTAATGAAAACATCATCAAAGTAGTCCATATGTGACATCATTTGGTTAGTTAGACTCTTTTGAAGCGTCGACAATACATTTTGGTTCTGCTATCGCACCAGATAATACGTCAGCAGCGTCACTGTGGCGCGTGAGCGCGGATTCAAACTAAACCGGAAGAGAAGACAATGCTTAATAAAGTCTTAGTTTTTGTTATTTTTGGACCAAAATGTATTGTCGACGCTTCAAAAGAGTCTAACTAACCAAATGATGTCACATATGGACTACTTTGATGATGTTTTCATTACCTTTCTGGACGTGGACAGCAAAGTGTGCATACACTTACATTCAAAGGACTGAAAGCCCTCGGACTAAATCTAAAATATCTTCAACTGTGTTCCGAGGATGAACTGAGGTCTTACGGGTGTGGAACAACATTGGGGTGAGTCATTAATGGAAGAAATTTCATTTTTGGGTGAACTAACCCTTTAAGTCAAATATCCAAATGTCAGTTTAATATATTATATTACTGTCGCTGATTACGTTCCCCTCTAGTGTGTGTAGTTCTCAGTGTAATATAACGTGTCTCAATGGCCTGAATCCACTTTTTTGTCCTTAAACGCTCGTTTTTTGGGTCAACAGCTTATAAAAACGTCTGTGTTTTTGCTTCTGTGTTTTTTAGCTTGTTTGCTGTACACTTTGTCACATACCAGCTTTAATACATTGTTCAGTTTTTTGTTATAAGTCCGAAATGACAAGGAGGCGCTTCACGCAATGCAAAGTCAATGGAGACGTTTTGATTGTTTTCCCCCCGGTGGGCGTGGTCTTCAGATTATGACGCGTGTCGCTCTGTCTCTATTGGTGGATCTCATGTGAGTGACAGGTTGCCCCGCCCACATCATCAGAGACGAGAATAAACTGAGAATAAACACTGGAATACTGCATAAATAATAAGAACTGTCCATTTTGATTTCATAGTGTTTTCTACAGTATATCGTTTCAAAGCAGCTTCACATTGATAGACAGAGTTTAAACTGCAGTTTGGAATGAATGAAACTCGACACAGAAGCTTCAAATGACATGTTTGACATGTGCTCTTAGATCATGAACCCGGGACTCAAATGTCACTCAGTGACAGAAGAGCATCAGACACATTCATACTCATATACAGCTCTGTGTGTCACAATAAATACACATATTCACAATTTGTAAAGTCCCCATAATATCAAAGCTGAGTTTTTTTGGTTTTAGTATGAATATGTTAGCCTAACTGTTATCCAGTGTTGGGCACGTTACTTTAAAAAAGTAATTAGTTATATCCATGATGAGGAACGATCAGACAGTGCAGTCTATAGGGGATGGGGAACGATCAGACAGTGCATTCTATAGGGGATAGGGAACGATCAGACAGTGCACTATATAGGGGATAGGGAACGATCAGACAGTGCACTCTATAGGGGATGGGGAACGATCAGACAGTGCACTATATAGGGGATGGGGAACGATCAGACAGTGCATTCTATAGGGGATAGGGAACGATCAGACAGTGCACTATATAGGGGATAGGGAACGATCAGACAGTGCACTCTATAGGGGATGGGGAACGATCAGACAGTGCACTATATAGGGGATGGGGAACGATCAGACAGTGCATTCTATAGGGGATAGGGAACGATCAGACAGTGCAGTCTATAGGGGATGGGGAACGATCAGACAGTGCATTCTATAGGGGATGGGGAACGATCAGACAGTGCATTCTATAGGGGATAGGGAACGATCAGACAGTGCAGTCTATAGGGGATGGGGAACGATCAGACAGTGCATTCTATAGGGGATGGGGAGCAATTAGACAGTGCACTCTATAGGGGATGGGGAACGATCAGACAGTGCACTATATCGGGGATAGGGAACGATCAGACAGTGCACTATATAGGGGATAGGGGACGATCAGACAGTGCACTCTATAGGGGATAGGGAACGATCAGACAGTGCATTCTATAGGGGATAGGGAACAATCAGACAGTGCATTATATAGGGGATGGGGAACGATCAGACAGTGCACTCTATAGGGGATGGGGAACGATCAGACAGTGCACTCTATAGGGGATGGGGAACGATCAGACAGTTCACTCTATAGGGGATGGGGAACGATCAGACAGTGCTCTATATAGGGGATAGGGAACGATGCGACAGTGCACTCTATAGGGGATGGGGAATGATCAGACAGTGCTCTATATAGAGGATAGGGAACGATCAGACAGTGCAGTCTATAGGGGATGGGGAACGATCAGACACGGCACTCTATAGGGGATGGGGAATGATCAGACAGTGCAGTCTATAGGGGATGGGGAACGATCAGACAGTGCACTCTATAGGGGATGGGGAACGATCAGACAGTGCAGTCTATAGGGGATGGGGAACGATCAGACAGTGCAGTCTATAGGGGATGGGGAACGATCAGACAGTGCATTCTATAGGGGATAGGGAACGATCAGACAGTGCAGTCTATAGGGGATGGGGAACGATCAGACAGTGCATTCTATAGGGGATGGGGAACAATTAGACAGTGCACTCTATAGGGGATGGGGAACGATCAGACAGTGCACTATATCGGGGATAGGGAACGATCAGACAGTGCACTATATAGGGGATAGGGGACGATCAGACAGTGCATTCTATAGGGGATAGGGAACGATCAGACAGTGCATTATATAGGGGATGGGGAACGATCAGACAGTGCACTCTATAGGGGATGGGGAACGATCAGACAGTGCACTCTATAGGGGATGGGGAACGATCAGACAGTTCACTCTATAGGGGATGGGGAACGATCAGACAGTGCACTCTATAGGGGATGGGGAACGATCAGACAGTGCTCTATATAGGGGATAGGGAACGATGCGACAGTGCACTCTATAGGGGATGGGGAATGATCAGACAGTGCTCTATATAGGGGATAGGGAACGATCAGACAGTGCAGTCTATAGGGGATGGGGAACGATCAGACACGGCACTCTATAGGGGATGGGGAATGATCAGACAGTGCAGTCTATAGGGGATGGGGAACGATCAGACAGTGCACTCTATAGGGGATGGGGAACGATCAGACAGTGCATTCTATAGGGGATTGGGAACGATCAGACAGTACACTCTATAGGGGATAGGGGACGATCAGACAGTGCACTCTATAGGGGATAGGGAACGATCAGACAGTGCTCTATATAGGGGATAGGGAACGATCAGACAGTGCACTCTATAGGGGATGGGGAACGATCAGACAGTGCAGTCTATAGGGGATGGGGAACGATCAGACACGGCACTCTATAGGGGATAGGGAACGATCAGACAGTGCATTATATAAGGGATGGGAAACGATCAGACAGTGCACTCTATAGGGGATGGGGAACGATCAGACAGTGCACTATATAGGGGATGGGGAACGATCAGACAGTGCAGTCTATAGGGGATGGGGAACGATCAGACAGTGCATTATATAAGGGATGGGGAACGATCAGACAGTGCACTCTATTGGGGATGGGGAATGATCAGACAGTGCAGTCTATAGGGGATGGGGAACGATTAGACAGTGCACTCTATTGGGGATGGGGAATGATCAGACAGTGCAGTCTATAGGGGATGGGGAACGATCAGACAGTGCACTATATAGGGGATGGGGAACGATCAGACAGTGCATTCTATAGGGGATGGGGAACAATTAGACAGTGCACTCTATAGGGGATGGGGAACGGTCAGACAGTGCTCTATATAGGGGATGGGGAATGATCAGACAGTGCAGTCTACAGGGGATAGGGAACGATCAGACAGTGCAGTCTATAGGGGATGAGGAACGATCAGACAGTGCACTCTACAGGGGATGGGGAATGATCAGACAGTGCAGTCTATAGGGGATGGGGAACGATCAGACAGTGCACTATATAGGGGATGGGGAACGATCAGACAGTGCACTCTATAGGGGATGGGGAACGATCAGACAGTGCACTATATCGGGGATAGGGAACGATCAGACAGTGCACTATATAGGGGATAGGGGACGATCAGACAGTGCATTATATAGGGGATGGGGAACGATCAGACAGTGCACTCTATAGGGGATGGGGAACGATCAGAAAGTGCACTATATAGGGGATGGGGAACGATCAGACAGTTCACTCTATAGGGGATGGGGAACGATCAGACAGTGCACTCTATAGGGGATGGGGAACGATCAGACAGTGCTCTATATAGGGGATAGGGAATGATGTGACAGTGCACTCTATAGGGGATGGGGAATGATCAGACAGTGCTCTATATACGGGATAGGGAACGATCAGACAATGCAGTCTATAGGGTATGGGGAACGATCAGACACGGCACTCTATAGGGGATAGGGAATGATCAGACAGTGCAGTCTATAGGGGATGGGGAACGATCAGACAGTGCAGTCTATAGGGGATGGGGAACGATCAGACAGTGCACTCTATAGGGGATGGGGAATGATCAGACAGTGCAGTCTATAGGGGATGGGGAACGATCAGACAGTGCACTCTATAGGGGATAGGGAATGATCAGACAGTGCAGTCTATAGGGGATGGGGAACGATCAGACAGTGCACTCTATAGGGGATGGGGAACGATCAGACAGTGCTCTATATAGGGGATGGGGAACGATCAGACACGGCACTCTATAGGGGATGGGGAATGATCAGACAGTGCAGTCTATAGGGATGGGCAACGATCAGACACGGCACTCTATAGGGGATAGGGAACGATCAGACAGTGCATTATATAGGGGATAGGGAACGATCAGACAGTGCATTATATAGGGGATGGGGAACGATCAGACAGTGCAGTCTATAGGGGATGGGGAACGATCAGACACGGCACTCTATAGGGGATAGGGAACGATCAGACAGTGCATTATATAGGGGATGGGGAACGATCAGACAGTGCACTCTATTGGGGATGGGGAACGATCAGACAGTGAACTATATAGGGGATGGGGAACGATCAGACAGTGCAGTCTATAGGGGATGGGGAACGATCAGACACGGCACTATAGGGGATGGGGAATGATCAGACAGTGCATTATATAGGGGATGGGGAACGATCAGACAGTGCACTATAGGGGATAGGGAACGATCAGACAGTGCATTATATAGGGGATGGGGAACGATCAGACAGTGCACTCTATTGGGGATGGGGAACGATCAGACAGTGCATTATATAGGGGATAGGGAACGATCAGACTGCATTATATAGGGGATGGGGAACGATCAGACAGTGCAGTCTATAGGGGATGGGGAACGATCAGACACGGCACTCTATAGGGGATGGGGAATGATCAGACAGTGCATTATATAGGGGATGGGGAACGATCAGACAGTGCACTCTATAGGGGATAGGGAACGATCAGACAGTGCATTATATAGGGGATGGGGAACGATCAGACAGTGCACTCTATTGGGGATGGGGAACGATCAGACAGTGAACTATATAGGGGATGGGGAACGATCAGACAGTGCACTCTATAGGGGATGGGGAACGATCAGACACGGCATTATATAGGGGATGGGGAACGATCAGACAGTGCACTCTATAGGGGATAGGGAACGATCAGACAGTGCATTATATAGGGGATGGGGAACGATCAGACCGTGCACTCTATTGGGGATGGGGAACGATCAGACAGTGCACTCTATTGGGGATGGGGAACGATCAGACAGTGCACTCTATAGGGGATAGGGAACGATCAGACAGTGCATTATATAGGGGATGGGGAACGATCAGACAGTGCACTCTATAGGGGATGGGGAACGATCAGACAGTGCACTCTATTGGGGATGGGGAACGATCAGACAGTGCAGTCTATAGGGGATGGGGAACGATCAGACAGTGCAGTCTATAGGGGATGAGGAACGATCAGACAGTGCACTCTACAGGGGATGGGGAACGATCAGACAGTGCAGTCTATAGGGGATGGGGAACGATCAGACAGTGCACTATATAGGGGATGGGAACGATCAGACAGTGCAGTCTATAGGGGATGGGGAACGATCAGACAGTGCATTATATAGGGGATGGGGAACGATCAGACAGTGCAGTCTATAGGGGATGGGGAACGATCAGACAGTGCAGTCTATAGGGGATGGGAACGATCAGACAGTGCAGTCTATAGGGGATGGGGAACGATCAGACAGTGCAGTCTATAGGGGATGGGGAATGATCAGACAGTGCACTATATAGGGGATGGGAACGATCAGACAGTGCAGTCTATAGGGGATGGGGAACGATCAGACAGTGCAGTCTATAGGGGATGGGGAACGATCAGACAGTGTAGTCTATAGGGATGGGGAACGATCAGACAGTGCAGTCTATAGGGGATGGGGAACGATCAGACAGTGCACTATATAGGGGATGGGGAACGATCAGACAGTGCACTATATAGGGGATGGGGAACGATCAGACAGTGCAGTCTATAGGGATGGGGAACGATCAGACAGTGCAGTCTATAGGGGATGGGGAACGATCAGACAGTGCAGTCTATAGGGGATAGGGAACGATCAGACAGTGCAGTCTATAGGGGATAGGGAACGATCAGACAGTGCACTCTATAGGGGATGGGGAACGATCAGACAGTGCAGTCTATAGGGGATAGGGAACGATCAGACAGTGCACTCTACAGGGGATGGGGAACGATCAGACAGTGCACTCTATAGGGGATGGGGAACGATCAGACAGTGCACTATATAGGGGATGGGGAACGATCAGACACGGCACTCTATAGGGGATGGGGAACGATCAGACAGTGCAGTCTATAGGGATGGGGAACGATCAGACAGTGCACTCTACAGGGGATAGGGAACGATCAGACAGTGCACTCTACAGGGGATAGGGAACGATCAGACAGTGCACTATATAGGGGATGGGGAACGATCAGACAGTGCATTCTATAGGGGATGGGGAACGATCAGACAGTGCACTATATAGGGGATAGGGAACGATCAGACAGTGCAGTCTATAGGGATGGGGAACGATCAGACAGTGCACTATATAGGGGATAGGGAACGATCAGACAGTGCACTCTACAGGGGATAGGGAACGATCAGACAGTGCACTATATAGGGGATAGTGAACGATCAGACCATTTTTAAAAAAGGGGAGGAGTCTTCCTGTTTCAGGGGAGATTACGTCAACACTTTGAATAATGCCAAGCGTTTCAACGCACTTCAGTGGGTTCACTTTAAGAACTGTATACTGAGAGGTTCTTTGGGGAACCAAACTATATCATCGCCCAGCTCTAATCTGCTAAATGCGACTATAAGGCATGAAGATATAAAGACGGTTTTCTAATCCAACCCCGTCTTTGTCCTCCAGATTCTCCAGAACATGGTGGGGACGGCTCTCATCATCCTGGTGGCCGTGGGATTCAAGACCAAACTGGCTGCGCTCACGCTGGTGGTGTGGCTTCTGGCCATCAACGTCTACTTCAACGCTTTCTGGACAGTGCCTGCCTACAAACCCATGCACGACTTCCTGAAGTACGACTTCTTCCAGACCACGTCGGTCATCGGAGGCCTGCTGCTGGTGGTGGCCCTCGGCCCCGGGGGCGTGTCCATGGACGAGAAGAAGAAGGAGTGGTAAGAAGAAGAAGAAGAAGAAGTGGTGAGAAGACCGGAGTCATTCGGTTCAAGAACTCACAATACACCATTGTCCTGTTCGTCCACTTCATCACGTCCCACTTCCTCTTTATTTCAAGTGCATTTTTATTTACCGCAGACACTGATCGCAACAAGAACGCAATTTATTCTTGCATTAGTGTTTCTAATTTCCCTCATATAAGTCTGTGAATTGTCTGAGAGGTGGACTGAACGTGAGCAGCTCGTCTTCCTCATCTTCATCTTTCCGGAGTCTTGATCATGTTTCCTGAGGGCGCTTGTGTTGTGCATCAGATGTGAACTTCCTACTGTCCACGTCTCGAGGGACGTTTACCGCGTGTGTGAAATCAAGTCTTCAACTTGATTTATTGTCTTTTCTGTTGATTATATGTGCATTAAAAAAAGCAAGTCATTATATTGATTTTTCAGAAGTTTATATTGTATTTTTGATTTTCGGTTTTGCAGATCATGGGGGAAAAATAAAAGCAAAACCAAAAAATAATCAAAACGTTCTGATATCGTTCATTGTCCCCGTTCTTTAACACCGTTGTGTCAACCAGACAAACATGCATTAAAATTATCCAACATACGAATTTCGTTAATCGGACGATCAAAACTATTAAAAGTTCCATAGACTTTCATTGTTAATAATGCTAACATGCTAAAACATCTGGTGTTAAATCATGTTAGCAACATTAAATTGTGGTAGCAACGTTAACATGTTAAAAAATGTTAGCAAACTGTTGACAAATCATGTTAGAAACATTTTATTCAAGCTTGCAATGTGTAAAAACATGTTAGCAATGTGTCAATTCAAGCTAGGAACGTATTAAATCATGCTATCAACATGCTAAGCATGTTAACAATGTGTTAATCATGTTAGCAAACTTGCTAGCAACATGTTATCAATAACATGTTAATCATGGTACCAACATTCTAAAAACATGCTAATTATATTAACAACATGCTACCAACATGTTAATCATGGTACCAACATTCTAAAAACATGCTAATTATATTAACAACATGCTACCAACATGTTAATCATGGTACCAACGTTCTAAAAACATGCTAATTATATTAACACCATGCTACCAACATGTTAATCATGGTACCAACATTCTAAAAACATGCTAATTATATTAAAAACATGCGACCAACGTGTTAATCATGGTACCAATGTTCTAAAAACATGCTAAATATGTTAGCAACATGCTACCAACATGTTAATCATGGTACCAACGTTCTAAAAACATGCTAATTATGTTAACATCATGCTACCAACATGTTAATCATGGTACCAATATTCTAAAAACATGCTAATTATATTAACAACATGCTACCAACATGTTAATCATGGTACCAACATTCTAAAAACATGCTAATTATGTTCAAAACATGCTACCAACATGTTAATCATGGTACCAATGTTCTAAAAACATGCTAATTATGTTAGCAACATGCTACCAACATGTTAATCATGGTACCAACATTCTAAAAACATGCTAATTATGTTAACATCATGCTACCAACATGTTAATCATGGTACCAACATTCTAAAAACATGCTAATTATATTAACATGCTACCAACATGTTAATCATGGTACCAACATTCTAAAAACATGCTAATTATGTTAACAACATGCTACCAACATGTTAATCATGGTACCAATGTTCTAAAAACATGCTAATTATGTTAACAACATGCTACCAACATGTTAATCATGGTACCAATGTTCTAAAAACATGCTAATTATGTTAGCAACATGCTACCAACATGTTAATCATGGTACCAACATTCTAAAAACATGCTAATTATGTTAACATCATGCTACCAACATGTTAATCATGGTACCAACATTCTAAAAACATGCTAATTATATTAACAACATGTTACCAACATGTTAACCATGGTACCAATGTTCTAAAAACATGCTAATTATGTTAACAACATGCTACCAACATGTTAATCATGGTACCAATGTTCTAAAAACATGCTAATTATGTTAACAACATGCTACCAACATGTTAATCATGGTACCAACATTCTAAAAACATGCTAATTATGTTAACAACATGCTACCAACATGTTAATCGTGGTACCAATGTTCTAAAAACATGCTAATTATGTTAGCAACATGCTACCAACATGTTAATCATGGTACCAACATTCTAAAAACATGCTAATTATGTTAACATCATGCTACCAACATGTTAATCATGGTACCAACATTCTAAAAACATGCTAATTATGTAAACAACATGCTACCAACATGTTAATCATGGTACCAACATTCCAATAACATGCTAATTATGTAAACAACATGCTACCAACATGTTAATCATGGTACCAACGTTCTAAAAACATGCTAATTATGTAAACAACATGCTACCAACTTGTTAATCATGGTACCAACATTCTAAAAACATGCTAATTATATTAACAACATGCTACCAACATGTTAATCATGGTACCAACATTCTAAAAACATGATAATTATGTTCAAAACATGCTACCAACATTTTAATCATGGTACCAATGTTCTAAAAACATGCTAATTATGTTAGCAACATGCTACCAACATGTTAATCATGGTACCAACATTCTAAAAACATGCTAATTATGTTAACATCATGCTACCAACATGTTAATCATGGTACCAACATTTCAAAAACATGCTAATTATGTAAACAACATGCTACCAACTTGTTAATCATGGTACCAACATTCCAAAACATGCTAATTATGTAAACAACATGCTACCAACTTGTTAATCATGGTACCAACATTTCAAAAACATGCTAATTATGTTAACATCATGCTACCAACATGTTAATCATGGTACCAACATTCTAAAAACATGCTAATTATGTAAACAACATGCTACCAACTTGTTAATCATGGTACCAACATTTCAAAAACATGCTAATTATGTTACCACCATGATATTAACATGTTAATCATGGTACCAACGTTCTAAAAACATGCTAATTATGTTAAGACCATGCTACCAACATGTTAATCATGGTACCAACATTCTAAAAACATGCTAATCATGTTAACAGAATGCCAATCATGTTGGCAAAATGTTAAAATATGGTAGCAATGTGTTAAATCATGTTAGCAAAATGTCAATCATGCTAACAACATACTAAAACATGGTAGCAATGTGTTAAATAATGCTATAGCTATGTTGAATGTTAAAGCATGTTAACATATGTTTCCATCATCAGCACCATATTTTGAATGCAAAGCTGAACTAGAAAGTTTATTATTATAGGTAGTTCAATCAACTCTGAGTTTAAACCTGAACTCTGAGTAACTGACTCTGAGATGGGAAACTCTTGAGTTTTGGGTTTCAGAACAGCTGAATTGAGGTAGTTCAATCAACTCTGAGTAACTGACTCTGAGTTAATCACATGCACTCCAACTATGAAAAGCCACAATCAATGGAGCTCCGAAATTACGATTCACCATGGCAACAGCACCCAACAAAAAGACGTTTGCATACTTCCGGGTCAATATGTAAATTTAATTCTTAATTATTTTAATTAAATTGAATTTTCATGGTATCCAAAAAGGCAAAAAAATAATGTGGCAGCAGCTAAAAATGAAAAATAAAAACATAATTAAATCAGGTAAATCTTTAAGCATAAAATGTTCATGGTTGTTGGTTTAATGACTTTACAAACATTTGACATATTAAATAAATATCATTCAGTGTCCAATGCGCAGCAGCTTTTCCCACATAGACCCTTTTCACAGTGATGACATGTTTTAATATTTGTTAAAAAAAATTTTTTATGTATGTACAGTTATAACACCAATACTTTGTATTATATTACTTTGGCATCAAATTACAAAAATCAAGTTACCGCTGCTGTGAGAGTGTTTCTAATACAGTGTCTGTGGGAGTGATGGTGAAAAATAACATCTTTCTCTCTTTTCACTGCAGTTAGTAATCTCACTCCATTTTTTCCCTCTTTTTGAAAGTTGTGAAATCACTATTGTGGAGTTTTTCTTTTCCTATCTGAGCAAATGGGGACACCAAAATATATATTTAATGTATTCTCTCATTCACCGCTATAAGAGTTAACCCAACTATGACGACTTCAGCTTCAGAAATCCAGAAATGTGAAAAGGGTCTATGCTCTTTACACATAATGAAATAATCCCACATTTATTAATTATGGTAATGACATTAACATTTGACTTCTAATCTACTCAGGCCAGCCAAACACCAGCACCACCGACAGATGAAGAGGAGATGGAGGAAGAATATTAACATCCAACAGGAGAAACAATAAAGTGAAATAAAGATAAAAATAGTAAATAAATGTATTTAACAGCTGTGGTTATGGCATATATCTCGTGCATCTGGCAGCATCCCTCCATCCCATACAGTAATCCGCTTTCAGAAAGTCTGATGATGGGAATATGAGTGTCTTCAATGCGTCCAACCACTGGAAACTCTCATTATTAGGGATATTTCTAGAGGTTTATCAAGTGAACGTCAGGATCCTGTAGAAAAGGACATTTTTGTCATTTTTACGTGTCTTCATGATGAAAATATGAGCAATGAATGAATGTTCCTCCACTGCAAAAAAGGCTTTTCTTACTTTGTATTTTTGTCAAGTGGCAGATTATTTAATTTGTGATTAAAACCCTTTAACTGTTTTTTTTGAGCATTTACGTGAAAATGCACTAGCCAAACTTAAATGGTTGTAATTCATGAACCCTTTGGACTAAAGACTTATGGTTGGTCTCTTTTAAAAGAAGACACTTGGCAGATTATTGCTGAAGTGGAAAAAAATTATAGAATTAAATTATATAAAAGTTATTGAAATGTAAGTTTATGGTTATAAAAATATAATAAATATAATTTATTTTATTAAAAAATATAGAAATTAATATAGGTTTCAGCCTAAAAGAAACAGAAAGTCAAAGCCAAAATTCTAACCAGGTTGTGTTAAAAATTTTAGGTCAAAAACTCAAAAAATGAGTTTTCTGTAAGACCTTTAGCTGCATAACCTCCAGAAATCCACTAGGGGTTAGACACACCATATTGGTGATTCCTAAAGGTCCTAGTTCCTTGATCTGGCAGATATTCTCTCTATATAATATTATTTTCTGAATATTTTTGGCTAAATACTAGAATCATTGTTTATGTTATGAACTTTAAGCATGAAAATCAAAGTTTGAATGATTAAAAGTGTGGTTGTTGACTTTTTGTTACAAAGGTGAAAACTCCTGTATTGAGACAGATTTTTTGATGCACTCTTGGCATATATTAATCCATTACTCTTCCAAAATATATATTTTCTGCAAAATCATCAACAAGTATGTATTCTTGAGTCTTAGACCTTTCCAATGATATATAGTTTGTCATGACTAGATTAGGATTTAATAGTAATATAGTGAAGTAAATGTAGAATGCCCGTATACGGGCGGGTGATAGTTAAGAGGTTTAAGTAAACTTTGCTTACTTTAGATTTAGATTAAATGTATAATTTTTTTGATAATTGTACTTGAAATACGACCAAAATACTCAGTAAGAAAAGCATTTGTGCAGTTTGAATGAATGAATAAAGTATTTAAACACCGCTGGCACTTTAAAAAGGGGGAGGAGACTAAAAGAAACGTCTAAGGTTACGTATGTAACCTCTGTTCCCTGAGAACAGGGAACTCTCGCTGACTCTCGCTGACTCTCGCTGAGGCCTGACCTGGTGCCCTAAGTGTTATGGACACTTCGGTTTAGCCAACCCTGTCTGTTCAGAAACAGAGCCTCTGGAAGGTGCCCAGGCGGCATCCAAACTAAGGGACTGAAAAACTGGCAGTCCTACGTAGCCTGGAACTCAGAGACGGGTTATCCTATACCCCTTTTCCACCAAAGCAGAGCCAGAGCTAGATCGGAGCCAGAGCCTAGTTTCAAATCGGTTCTTTGTGTTTCCACACCCAAAGCCCCAGCTCAGAGCCAGGAAAAGTGGTTCTTAAGTAGCACCAAAACATTGCTGGGCTAGAACAGGGCTAGAAGTAAGAACCGCTAGCGTCAGGCGCTGGGGGGGGAGTCAACAAGACCAACACAAACTGGAGATCCGCCATTGTTGAAATAGCAGCTAATGGAGCTAACAGCTGCTGCTCGTTTGTAATCTCCGTCTATACAAATTACGGCGAACTGCATGAATGCGTTGGATTCGCTGTGTTTTCGTTGTGTTTTGATGCCGATGTAGGATCGTAAAGCCATGTGAATCAATAGAAACGCAACGTTTGCTTTGTTGATGGAAGGCTTGTTAGCAGCTGTGCAGACCGATCGCCGTATGATAACGAGTCCAGCGAGAGCATATGACTCCTTATGCTTTTGATTCACTCATGCGGGTTTTTTTTTTTATATATATCATACGTGGATCGGTCTGCGCAGCGCCGATGCGTCTCGAACAAGCCTGGTGTGTTTGTGTTTCCCGCTGCCCAGGGTTACCAGGTTTTCACAACAAAACCCGCCCAATTGCTACTCAAAACAAGCCCAATCGCGTTCCAGGGGGGGATTCCCCAGAAAAAAACACATTTGGGGGTAAAATATGTGTTTTTTGGCATGGTTGCCTACTAAAATTTGCATTCCCGGGGCTAAATATCACATAATTGGGGTCGCTTCATCCCACGGACATGAAAAAACAGCCCGCGGCAAAACCACAGACTTGGCAACATTGCCGCTGCCTCGCTAGCGTTGCTGAGAGAGATGAGACGTATACAGTGACGTAAGACATGGCTCTGTTGTGGCTCTCAGCATGTGGAAAAGCAAACGGTTCTTAGAAGCTCCTCAGTCGAACCAAGTATGAACTGGGACTAGCTCTGGCTCTGAATTAGCTCTAGCACTGCCTTGGTGGAAAAGGGGTACTAGAGAGCAATACTCAGCGTAGCGCTTTACAACCCTTGCTAGCGAGGGGAGTCTGCCTGCTCAAATCAAGGATCTACCAGGTGCTTGTGTTTCAAAGCAGTAGGGAGGCCAGAAAGGCCACGGACTGATCTAACAGGGAGGCCTCACGAGAGGCCTACGACCGTCTGACCAGGCTCAGGCGGCTGAGTGCTCATAGACGACCCTCATTGAGGGGAGCAGCTGAACCTGCCTGGCGGGTAACCTCCAGCTGTAGGCCCAACTACCACAAGTTCTAACACAGAGAACTGGTAGCCAAGAAGTGCCTAACTTGGGAACTTCGCCTTCAAGGAGGCCCTGTGGGCCTACTACCTGATAGCGGGTTTTCCAGGTAGGCCTATAGAGGCCTACTACCTAACAGCACGCCCTGCTGGCAACCCGAGCATCCTGGCTCGGGAATCCATCCTCAGGGAGGCCTAGTGAGTCCTACTACCTGACAGCAATACCGCCAATTTTCAGAGCGTTCAAGCTCACCTCCAGGGAGGCCTAGAGAGGCCTACCACCTGCCAGCGAAGCATGCTCACTGCTGAGGTTACATCTTGTTTTCTCAAGGAGTCCTAATGAAGGCCTACTACTTGACAATCAAGCTACGCAGGCTAGCCGAGCATCCTGATTCAGGAACTCGCCCTCAAGGGAGGCCTATTGAGGCCTACTACCTGATAACCAGCCTTTAGGGAGGCCTGGAAAGGCCTGCTACCTGTTTGCACCTCGTGCTAACTGTTTCTTCGAGTGACTGGGTCCCAGGAACGCCTTAGGGAGGCCTGATGAGGCCTTCTACCTGCCTCTGGGGAAGCCCAGTGCGGGCCTGTTCGAGTGACCACAACCTGGGAGCTCACCCTCAGGGAGGCCTAGTAAGGCCTTACAATTAACAGCAGGCCTTCAGGGAGGCCTACAACCTGATAGCCGGCAGGCTAGCTGTCCCGATGCGCACATAGGTACTTACCTCCAGTGAGGCCTGGTTGAGGCCTTCCAACTGATAATGCGCCTTGTTCAAGAGGCCTACTGAGGCCTACAATTGACAGCCGACCTTCAGGAGAGCGTAATTGCCCTTTTTAACCTGATAGCCAGCTAGGCTAGCAGTACCTTGATGCCTCAGCATCGGCACCTGCCTTCAGGGAGGCCTGATAAGGCCTACCACCTGATAGCCTGCCAAGCTAGAATACTCCTGATGACCAAACATCGGTACTCACCTTCAGGGAGGCCTGACTGAGGCCTTCCACCTGACAGCCGACCATTAGGGAGGCTTAGTTCGTGGCCTATACCCTGATAGCCAGCCGGGCTATTTTTTCCCGATGCCCCGCATCGAAACTTGCCCTCCCAGGAGGCCTGGTGAGGCCTACCTGATAGCAAGTCATGCTAGCTGCCCGGGAAACCTCCTCCGGAAGCTCACTCTCAAAAAGAAGCCTGATGAGGCCTTCTATCTGATCTCAAGCCTACTAGGGAAGCCTAATGAGGCCTACCACCTGCTAGCACTAACTGAACTGTGCTAACCGTCAAGCGACTGAAACTCGGAGCAATCCTCCAGCGAGGCCTAACTTTAGAGGCCTGCTAACTGGGAACAAACATTTGCACAATGTGGGAGTGACATTAGACCCTACGGCCTCATCATGGAGGCCTCACCACATGATTTAGCTACCCATTGCTATGGGGACCGGTTCCAGGGAGGCTTCTAAAGCCTACAAGCTGTACGAGTTTTGCAATAGACGAGAAATAACTGCCAGAAAAACAAGCTGGCTGCTACTTAAACCAACGACTCTCAATGAGAGGAGGCTAACATATGCAGGGATGGTACAACAGGCTCAGATCCACGTAGTGAACAGCCAAAGGTGACGGTGCATCAGCAACGCGCCTCTCCACATCCCAACTGACGCCACAGCGCTCAGTCTCAAAAACACACTCTAATGGTGCGTTCACACCGGACGCGATTCGCGCGAATAATTCGCGCTAATCGCGCGAAGGTGAACGCGTGTACATTTTGAGTTTACTCGCGCGAATCGCGCGTGACATTCACTGCACAACAGATGTGAATTCGCGTCATGGGCGGGGCTTCTGCCAGCAGCTCGTCTCGTTGAGAAATGGCTGACATGGGCTGTGTTTACATGTCTTTTTTTTTGTTCATATCTACTGTTAATGTGTGACTAAACGTAGTTTTAAGACTTTTTCAGTCGATAATGTAGTTGTTTAAAGCTCAAATCTGTGGTTTATTTACATAAACAGTGCCTATTTGAACATTTTATCTGCCGTTATTGGAGTTGTGAGCTCCAGTGGATCAGCGGCGCTCAGCGCACGTGAAAGCCGGCGAGGGCAACCTTTCCTCAGCCAGTCCTTCTGCCGTCTGCCGCTGGCTCTGATGTCTCTGTGGTGTCTCGAGCTACAATTCATCGTGTAACGGCCGATCTTTGGTCTCATGGATCTATAATTTGTTCCCTGGCAAATCGTTTAGGCTGAGGGCAAAGATAAGTTTCATTACTTTATATTTTTAGGCTATAACTGTACGTTGCAGTTGTAACGTTAGCCTACTAGCACTGACTTTGAATGTTTGACTGCATTGTTTGCTTTATTTCATGTATAGCTTGTTATACATTACTTATACTTTTGTATTATTGATCATACATAAACTTGCATTTAACAAAAAGAGACTGGGTTGTGTTTCATGTCATTTAATGTTATCACAGTGATAATCATATTGTCTGAACCAGATATTAATATACAGATTTTCTCCTCATTGTTGCCACTACTAGAGCAAGCTCCTGATTGGTTAACGCGGCGCGAAATATCCGCCAAAGTTCAGTGTGGCGAACAGCGAGGCCGAGGGACCGTGAGGGCGGGACGAGGCGGCGCTCATCAGGGAGGATGAGCGCCAGCTGCGCGCCGCAGCGATCTCGGCCCTCGCGGAGGAGTGAGGGACTATAAAGGAGGAGCGACGACAGTGAGGGACGAGAGTGGACCAGGCCTGGATTTTATGTTGTATTTTATTTATGTTTTGTTATGTGTTGCTGCAGTCGACCGTGAGGGGCTGCAGCTTATTATTTTCATTTTGTGTTTATGTGTATGTAGGCGACAGTCGTCCGCGAGGGGCTGTCGCCGCCATATTTATTTTGTCTTTATTTTTGATTAAATACTTTGAATGTCCGCCGGTTCCCGCCTCCTTCTTCCCGTACAAACAACGTTTTACTACATTCAGATTTTTCAACTTGAGCGCCGCCTCAATCGCGCGAATCGCGCCGCAGAATGCCATTTCGCGTCTCTGCATTGACTTAACATGTAAATCACTCGCGCGAATCGCGTCCGGTGTGAACGCACCATAAGAGAGACAAACTTAATCCAACCTGCAGTGGCTTAGGGAACCAAAGACACAAAGTAACCCTAAGCGGTAGAAAACACTCCATTCTCCCAGAAAGGTGTGCTACCGCTTAGTAATCCACAAACATTTCAAAGAAAAGAGCGGCGGCCTATACACTACTCTCAATATTAGAGGAGGCCCTCCTCTGATAACCATGCGCGGTGGCCTACCTAGCGCCATCTTGACCGCCCAGGGAAAGCCAACACACGCTCACCTACACAGCCCAGAGCCTGGCGCTGTGCTAAGCCACTACTACAGGGGAAAGATGTTCTCTCTGGCATTAAAAACCCAAACTCTCTACAAATTCTCTCATGAAGGACCAGGTCCCGCCTGCCTGGGTGAGGGCGCGCATCTCAGCGGTATGCATGTTCTAAATGCCGCTGAGCGCGCCTTCGCCTCCCTGAACTTTCCAACCACCGCCTCAACGGAGGTGCCGAAAAGTTCAGTCGGCGAAACCGGCGAATCGAGGAGAAAGCCCTTCTCTTTCTCCGTGACCACCATAGTCGCCCTTTCGAAAGGAAACTCTGGGTTTACCAAAGAAAACCTGCTCCTGACCAGGTTAGGTTAAGTTACCATGGTAACTTCATATTCAATTAATATTCAATTCTATTATATTTCAGCAACTCAGTGGGCATTTTTTATAATGAATGTCTATTTTACATTCTTTTTTCATTTAATGCAATTTTATTAAATGATCAGCGTAATATTTAGAATTAAAAAGTGAATACATTTTTTTAAATATTATATTTTCATATGTTTTAGCAACTCAATAGATGTTTTTAATAATTAATGTCTATTTAACATTCTATTTTAATTTGATGCAGTAGTTTTATGACATTATCAGCATAATATTTGCTTTTTTAAATGTAATGCATTTTTCAGCATAATATCTTGAATGCAAAAGCTGAAATTGAATATTTTAATATTCAATTCTATTATATTTCAGCAACTCAGTGGGCATTTTTTATAATGAATGTCTATTTTACATTCTTTTTTCATTAAATGCAATTTTATTAAATTATCAGCATAATACTTAGAATTAAAAAGTGAATACAATTTTTGTAATATTATATTTTAGTATGTTTTAGCAACTCAATAGATGTTTTTAATAATTCATGTCTATTTTGCGTTCTTTTTTCATTTAATGCAATTTTATTAAATTATCAGCATAATATTTTGAATATTTTGAATGTTTTTTTTAGTATTTAATGTCTATTTTACATTCTATTTTAATTTGATGCAGTTTTATGGCTTTATGAGCATAATATTTAGAATTAAAAAAGTGAATTAAAATGTTTTTTTATTATATTTTAGTTTGTTTTAGCAGATATTTTTAATATTTAATGTCTATTTTACATTCTATTTTAATTTGATGCAGTTGTATGGCTTTATGAGCATAATATTTAGAATTTAAAAAGTTTCAATTCAGGGTTAACATAAGAGTTTCCACTTAATCTCCTTTCTGAAACGGGCCCTGGTCTAGAGTATTAGCCTGGGGGTGTTTAAGAGTGAGTAAATAACCTCAATAACCAGTGTTTCATTCAGAGTGTGCGTTTATTATTATTATTATTTTAATCAAAAGCGGTAGTCTTGTTTGCTCTTTTTCCATGTTAATTAAATTCGTTTTTTTTATACACACCTTGTCCTTTTATGACTTTGAATTTCCACTGTATATTAAAACACTTTCTCAAGCATTTAATAATGTACACACCCGAAATGCACGACTGGGTCTCTAATAAACGGCGCGGTCTGATTGGCTAGCCGCGGGCTGGGTTGACGCCCCTATGATGTTGAGCGTGACCTGATTGGCTCGTGCAGGTCGAGGGGGCGGGGCTGCGAGCATGTGCGTGATCTCAGACTCTGCAAGCGACCAAACTGGATTTGGACTCGGATCTGGACGCCTTTGTTTCATTGATTATTATTTCCTGGTGTTCTGGTGAGTTCCTGCGTTTGTGTGTCATGTGTTCATGTGGATATGAATGTATGTATGATTTGTTGATATATCAACAGGTTGTGCTCATGTGAGCAGTGATTTAAAGGACGCTGTGTTGATGTTGTTGTGTCATAAATATAGATGATATTTCTATGCACATGTATAAGGCGCAGTTTGATCTGTGTAGAGTTAAAGTGGCTCAATGATTTCCAGACTGATGTTTTCATCCTCAGCTCTTTACACATTAAACAGATCATCACTGGCACATCATGAACATATGCATTTATTATGTTTATGGCTCTGATATCATCCAGCATGACTTGAATGATGGGTTCAGAAGATTGTTTCATTTTCATAACTGACATAATAGTCTGCCTTAGTTCTGTTTAGCATTCTTATTCAATTTAATGCCGATTTTATGACATTGTCAGCATAATATTGTTAATAAAAATAATGTTTTAGTATCATATTTTAGTATGTTTCATCAACTCAATGGGCATTTTTTAATAATTCATTTCTATTTTACATCCTATTTTGCAAAAAACTAAAATTACATTATTAGCATAATATTTTAGCCTTAATGTTTTAAATAATTAAAGTTTAGTTTATGTTCCTTCATAATATTTTAAAAACAAAAGCTGAAATGTGGTATTTTAATATTTAATTTTATTATATTTCAGCAACTCAGTGTGCATTTTTTAGAATTAATGTAATTTATTAATATTATATTTAGAGTTAAAAAGTGAATACTTGTTTTAAATATTATATTTTAGTATGCTTTAGCAACTCAATAGATAGTTTTTAATAATTAATATGTCTATTTTGCGTTCTTTTTTCATTTAATGCAATTTTACTACATTATCAGCATAATATTTTGAATATTTTGAATGTTTTAATATTATATTTAGCAGACATTTTTAATAATGAATGTCTATTTTACATTCTATTTTAATTTTGATGCAGTTTTATGGCTTTATGAGCATGTTTTTTATTATATTTTAGTATGTTTTAGCAGACATTTTTAATAATTAATGTCTATCTTGCGTTCTTTTTTAATTTAATGCAATTTTATTAAATGATCAGCATAATATTTAGAATTAAAAAGTGAATTAGAATCTTTTAATATTATATTTTAGTTTGTTTTAGCAGACATTTTTAATAATTAATGTCTATTTTACATTCTATTTTAGGTGCAGTTTTATGACATTATCAGTGTAATATTTTGAAAGCAAAAGCTGAAATTGAGTATTTTAATATTTAATTTTATTATATTTCAGCAACTCAGTGGGCATTTTTTACAATTAACGTCTATTTTACATTCTTTTTTTAATTTAATGCAATTTTATTAAATAAGCAGTGTAATATTTAGAATTAAAAAGTGAATTAAAATGTTTTATTATTATATTTTCATATGTTTTAGCAACTCAATAGATGTTTTTAATAATTCATGTCTATTTTGCATTATTTTATTTTTTAATTGAGTGCATTAATATTAAATTATCAGCATAATATTTTGAATGCAAAAGCTGAAATTGAATATTTTGATATTTAATTTTATTATATTTCAGCAACTCAGTGGGCATTTTTTAGAATTAATGTCTATTTTACATTCTTTTTTAATTTAATGCAATTTTATGAAATAATCAGCGTAATATTTAGAATTAAAAAGTGAATTAAAATGTTCATATGTTTTAGCAACTCAATAGATGTTTTTAATAATTAATGTCTATTTTACATTCTATGTTGCGTTTTTTTTTATTGAATGTAATTTTATTAAATTATCAGTGTAATATTTAGAACTGAAAAGTGAATGTTAGAATGTTTTAATATTATATTCTAGCAGACATTTTTAATAATTAATGTCTATTTTACATTCTTTTTTAATTTGATACAGTTTTTTGACATTATCAGCATAATATTTTGAATGCAAAAGCTGAAATTGAATATTTTGATATTTAATTGTATTATATTTCAGCAACTTGGAGGGCATTTTTTAATAATTAATGTCTATTTAACATTCTATTTTAATTTAATGCAATTTTATTAAATTGTCAGCGTAATATTTAGAATTAAAAAGTGAATTAAAATTTATTTTTTATTATATTTTCATATGTTTTAGCAACTCAATAGATGTTTTTAATAATTAATGTCTATTTTACATTCTATTTTGCGTTCTTTTTTAATTTAATGCAATTTTATTAAATTATCAGCGTAATATTTAGAACTAAAAAGTGAATTTGAATGTTTTAATATTATATTTTAGTATGTTTTTGCAGACATTTTTAATAATTAATGTCTATTTTACATTCTAGCTGAAATTGAATATTTGAATATTACATTTTATTATATTTAAGCAATTTAATTTAAATGTAATATGTCCATTTTATGTTCTATTTTGCTTTCTTTTGTAATTTAATGCAGATTTATGACATTATCAGCATCATATTTTGAATGCAAAAGCTGAAATGTAATATTTTAATATTAAATGTGTATTTCAGCAAATCAGTGGGCATTTTTTTTTATTAAATATGTCTATTTTACATCATAATTTGCATAAGTCTTTGTCGTTTTTATGAAAGTATCATCATCATATTTTGAATGAAATGTTGATATAGAGTGTTTTATGATTATATTTGATTATATCAGAGATGTCGAAGGGTTTGGTGGTGCTGGCCTACAGTGGGGGTCTGGACACGTCCTGTATTCTGGTCTGGCTCAAGGAACAGGGCTATGATGTCATCGCCTACCTGGTAACTCATTTGCATAAATCATTTCCTTCAGGGAAACTGCGATGACATGATTTTATTCTGATGAGCCACAGTCACGCCAAGGCCTGTGAAGACTTGCTCATCGGCCGGGTGAATCACACACTGCTGATCCCGGCTTTGTGTGTGTGTGTGTGTGTGTGTGTGTGTGTGTGTCTGACACCGGGACAATAGTGGCGTGGTCAGGAACAATGAGCCTGTCCGCAGTCATCAGATCATGCACACCATTTTGCATATCAACACAGATTTTGTAAGGATTCACAGTCAAAGCTCCACAGTGTGAGCTCATCCACTACACATCTCTCACTGGCAAAGTCCAGCAACTAGCTTAGCACATGCTAGCAATATGATGAGTCATGCTAGCAACATGCTAATTCATGCTAGCAGCATGCTAAATGCAAAAACATGTTAGCAACATAATTCATGTTAGCAAACATGTTAAGTAATTCATGTTAATGCTTACAACATGATAATTTATTCTAGCAACATGCTTCGTAATTCATGTTAGCAAAATGTTAACTAATTCAAGTTAACAATGCAAAAACATGCTAGCAACATAATTCATGTTAGCAAAATGCTAAGTAATTCATGCTGGCAAAGTCCAGCAACTAGCTTAGCACATGCTAGCAATATGATAAGTCATGCTAGCAGCATGCTAATTCATGCTAGCAGCATGCTAAATGCAAAAACATGTTAGCAACATAATTCATGTTAGCAAACATGTTAAGTAATTTTCATGTTAATGCAAAAACATGCTTACAACATGATAATTTATTCTAGCAACATGCTTCGTAATTCATGTTAGCAAAAAGCTAACTAATTCAAGTTAACAATGCAAAAACATGCTAGCAACATAATTCATGTTATCAACATGCTAAGTAATTCATGCTAGCAACATGCTAAGTAATTCATGTTAGCAAACCTGCTAAGTAATTGATGTTAGCAAACCTGCTAAGTATTTCATGTTAATGCAAAAACATGATAGCAAAATTATAATTTATTCTTGCAACATGCTAAGTAATTAATGCTAGCAAACATGCTAAGTAATTCATGTTAATGCAAAAACATGCTTACAACATGATCATTTATTCTAACAACATGTTAAGTAATTCATGCTAATAACATGCAAAGTTATTCATGTTAGCAAAATGCTAACTAATTCAAGTTACCAATGCAAAAACATGCTAGCAACATGATCATTTAATGTTAACAACAGGCAAAACATGATAGCAACATAATTCATGTTAGCAAACATGCTAAGTAATTAATGCTAGCAAACATGCTAAGTAATTCATGCTAGCAACATGCTAAGTAATTCATGCTAGCAACATGCAAAGTAATTAATGTTAGCAAAAAGTTAACTAATGCAAGTTAACAATGCAAAAACATGCTAGCAACATAATTCATGTTAGCAAACATGCTAAGTAATTAATGTTAACAAAATGCTAAGTATTTCATGTTAATGCAAAAACATGATAGCAAAATTATAATTTATTCTAGCAACATGCTAAGTAATTAATGCTAGCAAACATGCAAAGTAATTCATGTTAGCAAAAAGCTAACTAATTCAAGTTAACAATGCAAAAACATGCTAGCAACATGATAATTCAATGTTAACAACAGGCAAAAACATGGTAGCAACATAATTCATGTTAGCAAACATGCTAAGTAATTCATGTTAATGCAAAAACATGCTTACAACATGATCATTTATTCTAACAACATGTTAAGTAATTCATGCTAATAACATGCAAAGTTATTCATGTTAGCAAAATGCTAACTAATTCAAGTTACCAATGCAAAAACATGCTAGCAACATGATCATTCAATGTTAACAACAGACAAAAACATGATAGCAACATAATTCATGTTAGCAAAATGCTAAGTAATTAATGCTAGCAAACATGCTAAGTAATTCATGCTGGCAAAGTCCAGCAACTAGCTTAGCACATGCTAGCAATATGATGAGTCATGCTAGCAGCATGCTAATTCATGCTAGCAGAATGCTAAATGCAAAAACATGTTAGCAACATAATTCATGTTAGCAACATGCTAAGTAATTTTCATGTTAATGCAAAAACATGCTTACAACATGATAATTTATTCTAGCAACATGCTTCGTAATTCATGTTAGCAAAAAGCTAACTAATTCAAGTTAACAATGCAAAAACATGCTAGCAACATAATTCATGTTATCAACATGCTAAGTAATTCATGTTAGCAAACCTGCTAAGTATTTCATGTTAATGCAAAAACATAATAGCAAAATTATAATTTATTCTTGCAACATGCTAAGTAATTAATGCTAGCAAACATGCTAGGTAATTCATGTTAATGCAAAATAACATGCTTACAACATGATAATTTATTCTAGCAACATGCTTCGTAATTCATGTTAGCAAAAAGCTAACTAATTCAAGTTACCAATGCAAAAACATGCTAGCAACATAATTCATGTTAGCAAAATGCTAAGTAATTCATGCTGGCAAAGTCCAGCAACTAGCTTAGGCCATGCTAGCAATATGATAAGTCATGCTAGCAGCATGCTAATTCATGCTAGCAGCATGCTAAATGCAAAAACATGTTAGCAACATAATTCATGTTAGCAAACATGTTAAGTAATTTTCATGTTAATGCAAAAACATGCTTACAACATGATAATTTATTCTAGCAACATGCTTCGTAATTCATGTTAGCAAAAAGCTAACTAATTCAAGTTAACAATGCAAAAACATGCTAGCAACATAATTCATGTTATCAACATGCTAAGTAATTCATGCTAGCAACATGCTAAGTAATTCATGTTAGCAAACCTGCTAAGTAATTGATGTTAGCAAACCTGCTAAGTATTTCATGTTAATGCAAAAACATGATAGCAAAATTATAATTTATTCTTGCAACATGCTAAGTAATTAATGCTAGCAAACATGCTAAGTAATTCATGTTAATGCAAAAACATGCTTACAACATGATCATTTATTCTAACAACATGTTAAGTAATTCATGCTAATAACATGCAAAGTTATTCATGTTAGCAAAATGCTAACTAATTCAAGTTACCAATGCAAAAACATGCTAGCAACATGATCATTTAATGTTAACAACAGGCAAAACATGATAGCAACATAATTCATGTT
Organism: Gobio gobio; assembly: GCF_949357685.1. Lineage (NCBI taxonomy): Eukaryota > Metazoa > Chordata > Actinopteri > Cypriniformes > Gobionidae > Gobio > Gobio gobio. The sequence goes on along the minus strand of NC_137100.1, from coordinate 2,308,612 downwards.
AGCAAACATGCTAAGTAATTAATGCTAGCAAACATGCTAAGTAATTCATGCTAGCAACATGCTAAGTAATTCATGCTAGCAACATGCAAAGTAATTAATGTTAGCAAAAAGTTAACTAATGCAAGTTAACAATGCAAAAACATGCTAGCAACATAATTCATGTTAGCAAACATGCTAAGTAATTAATGTTAACAAAATGCTAAGTATTTCATGTTAATGCAAAAACATGATAGCAAAATTATAATTTATTCTAGCAACATGCTAAGTAATTAATGCTAGCAAACATGCAAAGTAATTCATGTTAGCAAAAAGCTAACTAATTCAAGTTAACAATGCAAAAACATGCTAGCAACATGATAATTCAATGTTAACAACAGGCAAAAACATGGTAGCAACATAATTCATGTTAGCAAACATGCTAAGTAATTCATGTTAATGCAAAAACATGCTTACAACATGATCATTTATTCTAACAACATGTTAAGTAATTCATGCTAATAACATGCAAAGTTATTCATGTTAGCAAAATGCTAACTAATTCAAGTTACCAATGCAAAAACATGCTAGCAACATGATCATTCAATGTTAACAACAGACAAAAACATGATAGCAACATAATTCATGTTAGCAAAATGCTAAGTAATTAATGCTAGCAAACATGCTAAGTAATTCATGCTGGCAAAGTCCAGCAACTAGCTTAGCACATGCTAGCAATATGATGAGTCATGCTAGCAGCATGCTAATTCATGCTAGCAGAATGCTAAATGCAAAAACATGTTAGCAACATAATTCATGTTAGCAACATGCTAAGTAATTTTCATGTTAATGCAAAAACATGCTTACAACATGATCATTTATTCTAGCAACATGCTTCGTAATTCATGTTAGCAAAAAGCTAACTAATTCAAGTTAACAATGCAAAAACATGCTAGCAACATAATTCATGTTATCAACATGCTAAGTAATTCATGTTAGCAAACCTGCTAAGTATTTCATGTTAATGCAAAAACATAATAGCAAAATTATAATTTATTCTTGCAACATGCTAAGTAATTAATGCTAGCAAACATGCTAGGTAATTCATGTTAATGCAAAAACATGCTTACAACATGATCATTTATTCTAGCAACATGTTAAGTAATTCATGCTAACAACATGCAAAGTTATTCATGTTAGCAAAATGCTAACTAATTCAAGTTACCAATGCAAAAACATGCTAGCAACATGATCATTTAATGTTAACAACAGGCAAAACATGATAGCAACATAATTCATGTTAGCAAACATGCTAAGTAATTAATGCTAGCAAACATGCTAAGTAATTAATGCTAGCAAAACATGCTAAGTAATTCATGCTAGCAACATGCAAAGTAATTAATGTTAGCAAAAAGTTAACTAATGCAAGTTAACAATGCAAAAACATGCTAGCAACATAATTCATGTTAGCAAACATGCTAAGTAATTAATGTTAACAAAATGCTAAGTATTTCATGTTAATGCAAAAACATGATAGCAAAATTATAATTTATTCTAGCAACATGCTAAGTAATTAATGCTAGCAAACATGCAAAGTAATTCATGTTAGCAAAAAGCTAACTAATTCAAGTTAACAATGCAAAAACATGCTAGCAACATGATAATTCAATGTTAACAACAGGCAAAAACATGGTAGCAACATAATTCATGTTAGCAAACATGCTAAGTAATTCATGTTAATGCAAAAACATGCTTACAACATGATCATTTATTCTAACAACATGTTAAGTAATTCATGCTAATAACATGCAAAGTTATTCATGTTAGCAAAATGCTAACTAATTCAAGTTACCAATGCAAAAACATGCTAGCAACATGATCATTCAATGTTAACAACAGACAAAAACATGATATCAACATAATTCATGTTAGCAAAATGCTAAGTAATTAATGCTAGCAAACATGCTAAGTAATTCATGCTGGCAAAGTCCAGCAACTAGCTTAGCACATGCTAGCAATATGATGAGTCATGCTAGCAGCATGCTAATTCATGCTAGCAGCATGCTAAATGCAAAAACATGTTAGCAACATAATTCATGTTAGCAAACATGTTAAGTAATTTTCATGTTAATGCAAAAACATGCTTACAACATGATAATTTATTCTAGCAACATGCTTCGTAATTCATGTTAGCAAAAAGCTAACTAATTCAAGTTAACAATGCAAAAACATGCTAGCAACATAATTCATGTTATCAACATGCTAAGTAATTCATGTTAGCAAACCTGCTAAGTATTTCATGTTAATGCAAAAACATAATAGCAAAATTATAATTTATTCTTGCAACATGCTAAGTAATTAATGCTAGCAAACATGCTAGGTAATTCATGTTAATGCAAAAACATGCTTACAACATGATCATTTATTCTAGCAACATGTTAAGTAATTAATGTTAACAACATGCAAAGTTATTCATGTTAGCAAAATGCTAACTAATTCAAGTTACCAATGCAAAAACATGCTAGCAACATAATTCATGTTAGCAAACATGCTAAGTAATTAATGTTAACAAAATGCTAAGTATTTCATGTTAATGCAAAAACATGATAGCAAAATTATAATTTATTCTAGCAACATGCTAAGTAATTAATGCTAGCAAACATGCTAAGTAATTCATGCTAGCAACATGCTAAGTAATTCATGCTAGCAACATGCAAAGTAATTAATGTTAGCAAAAAGTTAACTAATGCAAGTTAACAATGCAAAAACATGCTAGCAACATAATTCATGTTAGCAAACATGCTAAGTAATTAATGTTAACAAAATGCTAAGTATTTCATGTTAATGCAAAAACATGATAGCAAAATTATAATTTATTCTAGCAACATGCTAAGTAATTAATGCTAGCAAACATGCAAAGTAATTCATGTTAGCAAAAAGCTAACTAATTCAAGTTAACAATGCAAAAACATGCTAGCAACATGATAATTCAATGTTAACAACAGGCAAAAACATGGTAGCAACATAATTCATGTTAGCAAACATGCTAAGTAATTCATGTTAATGCAAAAACATGCTTACAACATGATCATTTATTCTAACAACATGTTAAGTAATTCATGCTAATAACATGCAAAGTTATTCATGTTAGCAAAATGCTAACTAATTCAAGTTACCAATGCAAAAACATGCTAGCAACATGATCATTCAATGTTAACAACAGACAAAAACATGATAGCAACATAATTCATGTTAGCAACATGCTAAGTAATTAATGCTAACAAACATGCTAAGTAATTCATGCTGGCAAAGTCCAGCAACTAGCTTAGCACATGTTAGCAATTTGATGAGTCATGCTAGCAGCATGCTAATTCATGCTAGCAGAATGCTAAATGCAAAAACATGTTAGCAACATAATTCATGTTAGCAACATGCTAAGTAATTTTCATGTTAATGCAAAAACATGCTTACAACATGATAATTTATTCTAGCAACATGCTTCGTAATTCATGTTAGCAAAAAGCTAACTAATTCAAGTTAACAATGCAAAAACATGCTAGCAACATAATTCATGTTATCAACATGCTAAGTAATTCATGCTAGCAACATGCTAAGTAATTCATGTTAGCAAACCTGCTAAGTAATTCATGTTAGCAATGTGTTAAAACATTGTAGCAATGTGTTAATTAATGCTTGCAGAATGTTAAGTAATTAATGCTAACAATATGCTAATTCATGCTATCAACATGCTAATTCCTGCTAGCAATGTGTTACAAAATGCTGGCAATGTACTAATGCAATGGTAACAACATGTTAAATCATGCTAGCGGCATGCTAATTCATAGTAACTACATGTTAACAAACATGCTAAATAATGTTAGCAACATGCTAATTTAATGGTAGCAATGTGTTAAAATATGCTAATTCATGCTAGCAATGTGTTAATTAATGCTAACATGTTAAAGTAATTCACGGTAACAAAATGGTAATTCATGCTAACAACATGCTAATTCATGTTAGCAATGTATTAAAACATTGTAGTAATGTGTTAATTAATGCTTGCAGAATGTTAAGTAATTAATGCTAACAACATGCTAGTTAATGTTATCAACATGTTAAGTAATTAATGCTAACAACTTGCTAATTCATGGTATCAACATGCTAATTCATGATATCAACATGGTAAGTAATTCATGCTAACAACATGCTAATTCATGTTAGCAATGTATTAAAACATTGTAGCAATGTGTTAATTAATGCTTGCAGAATGCTAAGTAATTTATGCTATCAACATGCTAATTTCTGCTAGTAATGTGTTAAAAAATGCTGGCAATGTGCTAATGCAATGGTAACAACATGTTAAATCATGCCTGCGGCATACTAATTCATAGTAACTACATGCTAACAAACATGCTAAATAATGTTAGCAACATGCTAATTTAATGCTAGCAATGTGTTAAAATATGCTAATTCATGCTAGCAATGTGTTAATTAATGCTAACATGTTTAATAATTCATGCCATCAACATGCTAATTCATGTTAGCAATGTGTTAAAACTAGGGGTGTAACGATTCGTTTTAACAACGATTCGATTCGTATCACGATTTGAGGTTGTCGATACGATTCAAGGACGATATTGGTTAATTTAGAACGATACGATCCGAAACGATTCAGTGACTTGAAATCGATTCAGTAACTTTTTAGCCAAAAATTGTGTGACTGAAATAAATATCTGGACACTGGTCAGTGCAGGAGAAGTTTCCTAGATTCCTGTTGTTTCTTGTAAGGGAATCCGGTATCAATTAATTATGGATATAAACAAACAAGTAAACAACAATTAATGGCAAATGCATTCAAATTTTATTTGAATAAAGTGCAACCAACAGTTTAGGTTGAATTAACAGGAAGTTAACCTTTTCTGCTCTCATTTTCAATATTCAATACATATTCAATAAAAGCACAGTAAGTGCAGCCAACATTTCAACAGTAGGTTAACCTGCTACTTCTGCTTTTGTTATCCAACATATTAATGTTACAATATTAGTATAAAAAATAAACAACTAACTTCTCTTCAGGTTTAATTAATAGTAAGTTTACCTGCTACTTTTGCTGTTGTGTTTCAACATTAAAATAATATAAATGCAATATTAATATCAAAAATAAAGTGCAACCAACATTTCTTCAGGTTGAATAAACTGGCTGAACCTGCTACTACTCTCAGTTTAATAAACAAACAATATTTAACAAAAGATAAAATGTAACCAACTACTCTTCAATGACTCTACAGATTTACAGATTTTTTTTTTTCCAAAAATATCAACTGATCAACATGATCTGACCGCAGAACACTTCTCTGTGCGTTCACTATGTCGCCAGCAGTACTAAAATGCACAGGTAACATTTAGCGAGTGTTGAAAGTACAGGTAACGTTAGCTCTTTCTCCTGGTGGCTTGATAATTTCTCGCTGGTTGGCTTCTCCTCTGCCATACGCCATGCTATGTTTTGTTTTCTTCTGCTGCTGCTGCTGGTGCGTTGCGATGATGTCACAGATAGGCAGACTGAATCGAGTAACGTTTAACGCCGTTATCATTAAAAGTGCTAAGAAAAAACATCCATGTAAAGTCTGACGTGCTTAAATCCAATGCGTTATTTCCTATGATCGACACAATCGATTGATTACCTTTTAAAACGATGTTAGATCGATATATGTCGTCCGGAAGGCCAACTTGCCGAGCACAGATCGATGTAGTTAGATCATAGGAAAATAAATCGATACATCGATGTAGTAGATGAATCGTTACACCCCTAGTTAAAACATTGTAGCAATGTGTTAATTAATTCTAACATGTTAAGTAATTCATGCTAACAAAATGCTAATTAATGCTATCAACATGCTAAGTAATTCATGCTAACAACTTGCTAATTCATGGTATCAAAATGCTAACTCATAATATTAACATGGTAAGTAGTTCATGCTAACAACATACTAATTCATGTTAGCAATGTATTAAAACATTGGAGCAATGTGTTAATTAATGTTGGCAATGTGCTAATGCAATGGTAACAACATGTTAAATCATGCTAGCGGCATTCATAGTAACTACATGCTAGCAAACATGCTAAATAATGTTAGCAACATGCTAATTTAATGCTAGCAATGTGTTAAAATATGCTAATTCATGCTAGCAATGTGTTAATTAATGCTAACATGTTTAGTAATTCATGCTAACAACATGCTAATTCATGCTATCAATATGCTAACTCGTGTTAGCAATGTGTTAAAACATTGTAGCAATGTGTTAATTAATTCTAACATGTTAATTCATGCTAATTAATGCTATCAACATGCTAAGTAATTAATGCTAACAACTTGTAAATTCATGATTTCAACATTGTAAGTAATTCATGCTAACAACATGCTAATTCATGTTAGCAATGTATTAAAACATTGTAGCAATGTGTTAATTAATGCTTGCAGAATGTTAAGTAATTTAATGCTAACAACATGCTAATTAATGCTATCAACATGCTAAGTAATTCAAGCTAACAATTTGCTAATTCATGGTATCAAATGTTAATTCATGTTATCAGCATGGTAAATTCATGCTAACAATTTGCTAATTCATGGTATCAAAATGCTAATTCATGTTATCAGCATGGTAAATTCATGCTAACAATTTGCTAATTCATGGTATCAAAATGCTAATTCATGTTATCAGCATGGTAATTAATGCTAGCAATAACAGGATGACGAAGTCATGGATGGTGTTACTGTAAAGTGTAACTCGTCTGATGAACTTTACTCACACCTGTCATGAGGTTTGTTAGTAGCGGTTTAATCAACGAACAGTGCAGTCGATGATTGAACTGGTCTCTTGCATTATGGGCTGCGACTGGCCTCCTGAAGCTGGCCAATGCAGAGGTTGATCATTACCAGAGCTGCCAACTCTCACGCATTGGCCGAGAGACACACGCATTTGATTGGTTTCACACGCTCACACCCCCGATTTCTCACGCTGAAGTGTCATCCGGTCTGTCAAATGCCTGAAAGATGAGTTTATCTATATATCTACATCTACATGTTGAGCCGATCATGCTTTCGGTGAGGGGGTTCAAGATAAATGGGCCAAAAAATACGGTGTTGCGCGACCTAAAGCTACATTCCGTTTTGTGTTCTGACGAGATCGAGCCTGTAATGAGCGAAGTGGAGCTGTGACGCTCAGAGAAAGTGTCGTTCGCTATCTATGGTCACAAGTTCCGTCATTATAAGCATAGTTAAACGAGTCGTGTTTCCCGAACCCATAGTTCCAACGAACGTTCGCAAACAGCATCGCAAAGTTGATTTGCATACATTTTGTTCTTGCACTGATGTTAAATGTGTAGCCATTTTGCACTTGGGCAGCCAGTTTGAGATATAGGCTATATTTGAGTATTGTGTGTAATGATTCTGACAGTTTTTTCCATTGAAATGACTGGGGAAAAGTGTCCCAATAACCCTGAATGCCTATACTCTCTGAAATCATAATTACATTGCATTATGAAGCTTGAAACCCCAAATATTATAACATTCTTCATTAACAATTATTCAGTTATTTGTAACAATCTCATTGAAAAAAAGAAGAAGAAAAAGAAACATGGTTTCAATGTAGCCAGCTACTTTTTGATAGTAACTTGTAGTGTAGCTATTCTCAAAAGGGTAGCTTGAATATAACTTAACTACTCAAAGTAGTTTTTACTACAACACTGTTTTTTTAGATCAGCCACAGCAAAAAAGAACCACACAACAGACAGACGAGCAACAGACAGAAGAGCAACAGACAGAAGAGCTACAGACAGAAGAGCAACAGACAGAAGAGCAACAGACAGACAGAAGAGCAACAGACAGAAGAGCTACAGACAGAAGAGCAACAGACAGAAGAGCAACAGACAGAAGAGCTACAGACAGAAGAGCAACAGACAGAAGAGCAACAGACAGAAGAGCTACAGACAGAAGAGCAACAGACAGAAGAGCAACAGACAGAAGAGCAACAGACAGACAGAAGAGCAACAGACAGAAGAGCAACAGACAGACAGAAGAGCAACAGACAGAAGAGCAACAGACAGACAGAAGAGCAACAGACAGAAGAGCAACAGACAGACAGAAGAGCAACAGACAGAAGAGCAACAGACAGAAGAGCAACAGACAGACAGAAGAGCAACAGACAGAAGAGCAACAGACAGAAGAGCTACAGACAGACAGAAGAGCAACAGACAGACAGAAGAGCAACAGACAGACAGAAGAGCAACAGACAGAAGAGCAACAGACAGAAGAGCAACAGACAGAAGAGCAACAGACAGAAGAGCAACAGACAGACAGAAGAGCAACAGACAGACAGAAGAGCAACAGACAGAAGAGCAACAGACAGAAGAGCAACAGACAGACAGAAGAGCAACAGACAGAAGAGCAACAGACAGAAGAGCAACAGACAGACAGAAGAGCAACAGACAGAAGAGCAACAGACAGAAGAGCAACAGACAGACAGAAGAGCAACAGACAGAAGAGCAACAGACAGAAGAGCAACAGACAGAAGAGCAACAGACAGACAGAAGAGCAACAGACAGACAGAAGAGCAACAGACAGAAGAGCAACAGACAGAAGAGCAACAGACAGACAGAAGAGCAACAGACAGAAGAGCAACAGACAGACAGAAGAGCAACAGACAGAAGAGCAACAGACAGACAGAAGAGCAACAGACAGAAGAGCAACAGACAGACAGAAGAGCAACAGACAGACAGAAGAGCAACAGACAGAAGAGCAACAGACAGAAGAGCAACAGACAGAAGAGCAACAGACAGAAGAGCAACAGACAGAAGAGCAACAGACAGACAGAAGAGCAACAGACAGAAGAGCAACAGACAGACAGAAGAGCAACAGACAGAAGAGCAACAGACAGAAGAGCAACAGACAGACAGAAGAGCAACAGACAGAAGAGCAACAGACAGAAGAGCAACAGACAGAAGAGCAACAGACAGACAGAAGAGCAACAGACAGAAGAGCAACAGACAGAAGAGCAACAGACAGACAGAAGAGCAACAGACAGAAGAGCAACAGACAGAAGAGCTACAGACAGAAGAGCAACAGACAGAAGAGCAACAGACAGAAGAGCAACAGACAGACAGAAGAGCAACAGACAGAAGAGCAACAGACAGAAGAGCAACAGACAGAAGAGCAACAGACAGAAAGAAGAGCAACAGACAGAAGAGCAACAGACAGAAGAGCAACAGACAGAAGAGCAACAGACAGACAGAAGAGCAACAGACAGAAGAGCAACAGACAGAAGAGCAACAGACAGACAGAAGAGCAACAGACAGAAGAGCAACAGACAGAAGAGCAACAGACAGAAGAGCAACAGACAGAAGAGCAACAGACAGACAGAAGAGCAACAGACAGAAGAGCAACAGACAGAAGAGCAACAGACAGAAGAGCAACAGACAGACAGAAGAGCAACAGACAGAAGAGCAACAGACAGAAGAGCAACAGACAGAAGAGCAACAGACAGAAGAGCTACAGACAGAAGAGCAACAGACAGAAGAGCAACAGACAGAAGAGCAACAGACAGACAGAAGAGCAACAGACAGAAGAGCAACAGACAGAAGAGCAACAGACAGACAGAAGAGCAACAGACAGAAGAGCAACAGACAGAAGAGCAACAGACAGAAGAGCAACAGACAGAAGAGCAACAGACAGAAGAGCAACAGACAGACAGAAGAGCAACAGACAGAAGAGCAACAGACAGAAGAGCAACAGACAGACAGAAGAGCAACAGACAGAAGAGCTACAGACAGAAGAGCAACAGACAGAAGAGCAACAGACAGAAGAGCAACAGACAGAAGAGCAACAGACAGACAGAAGAGCAACAGACAGAAGAGCAACAGACAGAAGAGCAACAGACAGACAGAAGAGCAACAGACAGAAGAGCAACAGACAGAAGAGCTACAGACAGAAGAGCAACAGACAGAAGAGCAACAGACAGAAGAGCAACAGACAGACAGAAGAGCAACAGACAGAAGAGCAACAGACAGACAGAAGAGCAACAGACAGAAGAGCAACAGACAGAAGAGCAACAGACAGAAGAGCAACAGACAGAAGAGCAACAGACAGACAGAAGAGCAACAGACAGACAGAAGAGCAACAGACAGAAGAGCAACAGACAGAAGAGCAACAGACAGAAGAGCAACAGACAGAAGAGCAACAGACAGAAGAGCAACAGACAGACAGAAGAGCAACAGACAGAAGAGCAACAGACAGAAGAGCAACAGACAGAAGAGCAACAGACAGACAGAAGAGCAACAGACAGAAGAGCAACAGACAGAAGAGCAACAGACAGAAGAGCAACAGACAGGACTGACAGTTTTTTCCTTTTTCTTCCCTGTAAAAGTATGCTGTAGGTTGATGTATAATCAATTTGCTCTATTTAGACAAAACCATGCCTCTACATAGTGCTTTAAAATTGTGTGTGTGTGTGTGTGTCTATAGGATATACTGTATACAAAGCGTCATATAGATGCATTTTGTCTTCGAGATAATTAATTATCAACCTTATCTATCAAAGGCAAAAAAGAAATCAACAACAAAAACCAATACTACCCCATTCAAATGCTGATGCATAGAGAGTGTTTTCTGTGATGTGTGTGTATATAGCTATTATATATATGTATGTATGTATGTATGTGTGTATATATATATATATATTAGGGGTGTAACGATACACAAAACTGACGGTTCGGTACGTACCTCGGTTTTGAAGTCACGGTTCGGTACGGATTCGGTACAGCAGTTTTACAAAATTGCTTTTTATTAATTTTTATTCAACAGTGGTTTAATGAAAAAAAATTGTGTCTGTCCTTAAATTAATTCAGTTATAACTAAAAGTTTCTTAAAGACAATGCTGTAAACTATATAGGGAGCCCTTACATATTGCTATTAAAGATTAACAACAGAGCCCAAACTATTAGCCTAAATTCAGTTGCTATTTATTTTTAGATATAATAATCAACACTCATAAGCTTCACATAAGGCAGTTTTTGCAGTAACTTCTAAATCGAATTATTATAATTTTTCTCCAATTTTTTGTTGAAATGTAATCATTTAGTGGCTGTAATTTTAATGACAGGTTTATTTAAACATACTTTAAATAAACAAGACATCACTGACAGGCTAAGTAGTATATAATGAACATATATAGGCTAATATAATGAATATATAGGCTAATATAGTGCAGGTATTCAGGGAAAGAGTTAATCTCTCTAACGTTAGTGAGCTAACAGCTGTGGACACTGAATGACTTCTGAGGTAAACGTGATTCTACACGACATTGTTTACCAGCTGTTTTATTGTCTTTCCGCGGTTGAATCACCGATGGAGTGATTACACAACATATGATACGTTTCAGTAAGTTGTAATGTATCCTCAACAAGATATTAATTTATATTTATTCTCTTCCTGATCGCGACGCGTTCACTCGTGCGGCGCGCGCTGCCGCTTGAAGTTGAACTGATCCGCGTCTATCAGTCACGTAACATTAAAGAGCATTAAAATGCATTTATCGTTTGAATTTCGTGATAAAATGGACTGAATACTCAATATGTTCGTGTGGGAACTAGGATTGAAGTGTGTTCCGCGCTTTAAACAAGCCGACAGTGAACTGTTAAAGATTGCATTCATAACCGTTCGGTACACGCGCGCACCGAACCGAGAGCCTTGTACCGAAACGGTTCACGAATACGTGTACCGTTACACCCCTAATATATAAATATATATATATATATATATATATATATAGCTATTATTTATAGTGTCATTGCTAACACTTTGATAGCATGAATTAGCGTGTTGCTAGCATGTTTTAGGTGCATTGTTAACATTATTTAACACTTTGCTAGCATATTTTAACACATTGTTATCATAAATGATCATGTTGTTAACATGTTTTAACACATTTTAGCATGAATTAACATGTTGCTAACATTTTTTAATATGTTATCATGAATTAGCATGTTGATTGCATGTCCCTAACATGATTGAGCACTTTGATAGCATGAATTAGCGTGTTTTGCTAGCATGTTTTTGTTTTATTGCATTGTTAGCATTATTTAGCATTTTTCAAGCATATTTTAACACATTGCTATCATAAATGATCATATTGTTACCATGTTTTAATATGTTGTTATCATGAATTAGCATGTTGATTGCATGTTGTTAACATGATTGAGCACTTTGATAGCATGAATTAGCGTGTTGCTAGCATGATTTAGTGCATTGTTAACATTATTTAGCACTTTGCTAACATTTTAACACATTGGTAACATAAATGATCATGTTGCTAACATGTTTTAATATGTTATTATCATGAATTAGCATCTTGATTGCATGTTGTTAAAATGATTGAGCACTTTGATAGCATGAATTAGCGTGTTTTGCTAACATATTTTAGCACATTGCTAACATGTTTTAACACATTTTAACATTAATTAACATGTTGTTAACATGTTTTAATACGTTATAATGAATAGGTATGTTGATTGCATGTTGTTAACATGATTGAGCACTTTGATAGCATGAATTAGCGTGTTACTAGCATGTTTTAGTGCATCGTTAACATTTTACCATTTTGCTAGCATATTTTAACACATTGATTTCATAAATGATCATGTTTTGCTAACATGTTTTAACACATTTTAGCATGAATTTTAATGTTGTCATCATGAATTAGCATGTTGATTGCATGTTGCTAACATGATTGAGCACTTTGATAACATGAATTAACGCGTTTTGCCTAGCATGTTTTAGTGCATTGTTAACATTATTTAGCACTTTGCTAGCATATTTTAACATATTGCTATCATAAATGATCATGTTGATAATATGTTTTAACACATTTTATCATGGATTAACATGTTGCTTGCTAGCATGTTTTAGTGCATTTTTAGCATTTTTTATCACATAACATGTACTAGCATTTTGCTAGCGTGTTTTAACACAATGCTAGCATGAATGAACAGATTTTAGCATTATTGCTAACATGAATTAGTACATTGATAGTATGTTTTAACCTGAATTATCATGTTCTAAAAATGACTTAGCATGTTGCTAGCATTATTTAGCAAGAATCAACATGTTTCTAACATGATTTAACATGTTTTAGCATTTTGTTAGCATGATTTTTTAACATGAATTACAAACAAACCTCTGGAGTTGTGCTTTGCTGTTGTGGTTTGGACCAGACAAGGTTATTATTTGTTGTTGATGATCTGTTTTCTAACATAAATCTCTCTTTTTTGCATTAAAGGCTAATATCGGACAGACTGAGGACTTTGATGCTGCCCGAAAGAAAGCGGAGAAACTTGGAGCCAAGAAGGTAAAGACTGATAAAAATCATGACCGCGTGTTTTCCTCATGCTTCAGCGGCTGCGTGAGAGAGTGTGTGTTGGTGGAGTTTAGCTGGAAAACCCGTTTCTATAAGTGATCCCAGCGATATCGCTGTCGTTATCGTTATAGCTGTGGTGTGAACTCTGCTATTCTATTATATTTAAAACCATCTAAATATATGTTGGCTAGACAAACATGTTAAAACATGCTAACAACATCCTAATTCATGCTAGCAATGTTAACACATGATAGCAACATGCTAATTTATGCTAGCAATGTTTTAAAACATGATAATTCATGCTAGCAATGTGTTAAAACATGCTAATTCATGCTAGCAATGTGATAAAATAAAATGCTAATTCATGCTAGCAATGTGATAAAACATGCTAATTCATGTTAGAAATGTGTTAAAACATGTTAATTCATGCTAGAAATGTGTTAAAACATGTTAATTAATGCTAGAAATGTGTTAAAACATGCTGGCAAAATGCTAATTCAGGCTAGCAATGTGTTAAAACAGGCTAATTCATGCTAGTAATGTTAACACATAATAGCAACATGCTAATTCATGCTAGAAATGTGTTAAAACATGCTAATTAATGCTAGAAATGTGTTAAAACATGCTGGCAAAATGTTCATTCTTGCTAGTAATGTACACATGATAGCAACATGCTAATTAATGCTAGCAATGTTTTAAAACAGGCTAATTAATGTTAGTAATGTTAACACATGATAGCAACATGCTAATTAATGCTAGCAATGTTTTAAAACATGATAATTCTTGCTTGCAATGTTAACACATGATAGCAAAATGCTAGTTTAGGCTAGCAATGAGTTAAAAAATAATAAATTAATGCTAGCAATGTGTTAAAACATGCTAATTCATGCTAGCAATGTGATAAAATATGCTAATTAATGTAGCAATGTCTTAAAACATGCTAATTCATGTTAGCAATGTGTTTAAACATGCTAATTCATGCTAGCAATGTGTTAAAACAGGCTAATTAATGCTAGAAATGTGTTAAAACATGCTGGCAAAATGTTAATTCATGCTAGTAATGTACACATAATAGCAACATGCTAATTAATGCTAGCAATGTTTTAAAACATGATAATTCTTGCTTGCAATGTTAACACATGATAGCAAAATGCTAGTTTAGGCTAGCAATGAGTTAAAAAATAATAAATTAATGCTAGCAATGTGTTAAAACATGCTAATTCATGCTAGCAATGTGATAAAATATGCTAATTAATGTAGCAATGTGTTAAAACATGCTAATTCATGTTAGCAATGTGTTTAAACATGCTAATTCATGCTAGCAATGTGTTAAAACAGGCTAATTAATGCTAGTTATGCTAACACATGATAGCAACATGCTAATTCATGCTAGAAATGTGTTTAAACATGCTAATTAACGCTAGAAATGTGTTAAAAATGCTAGCAAAATGCTAATTCATGCTAGCAATTTGTTAAAACATGCTAATTAATGCTAGAAATGTGTTAAAAAATGCTGACAAAATGCTAATTCATGCTAGCAATGTGTTTAAACATGCTAATTCATGCTAGCAATGTGTTAAAACAGGCTAATTAATGCTAGTTATGCTAACACATGATAGCAACATGCTAATTCATGTTAGAAATGTGTTAAAACATGCTAATTAATGCTAGAAATGTGTTAAAAAATGCTGACAAAATGCTAATTCATGCTAGCAATGTGTTAAAACAGCCTAATTCATGCTAGTAATGTTAACACATGATAGCAAAATGCTAATTCATGCTAGAAATGTGTTAAAACATGCTAATTCATGCTAGAAATGTGTTAAAACATGCTGACAAAATGCTAATTCATGCTAGCAATGTGTTAAAACAGGCTAATTCATGCTAGTAATGTGTTAAAACAGGCTAATTCATGCTAGAAATGTGTTAAAACATGCTGACAAAATGCTAATTCATGCTAGCAATGTGTTAAAACAGGCTAATTCATGCTAGTAATGTGTTAAAACAGGCTAATTCATGCTAGAAATGTGTTAAAACATGCTGACAAAATGCTAATTCATGCTAGCAATGTGTTAAAACAGGCTAATTCATGCTAGTAATGTGTTAAAACAGGCTAATTCATGCTAGCAATATGTTAAAACAGGCTAATTAATGCTAGAAATGTGTTAAAACATGCTGGCAAAAAAATGCTAATTCATGCTAGTAATGTTAACACATGATGGCAACATGCTAATTCATGCTAGAAATTTGTTAAAACATGCTAATTAATGCTAGAAATGTGTTAAAACATGCTGGCAAAAAATGCTAATTCATGCTAGTAATTTTAACACATGATAGCAACATGCTAATTAATGCTAGCAATGTTTTAAAACATGTTAATTAATGCTAGAAATGTGTTAAAACATGCTGGTAAAATGCTAATTCATGCTAGCAATGTATTAAAACAGGCTAATTCATGCTAGTAATGTTAACACATTGTACCAACATGCTAATTCATGCTAGAAATGTGTTAAAACATGCTTATTAATGCTAGAAATCTGTTAAAACATGCTGGCAAAATGCTAATTCTTGCTAACAATGTGTTAAAACAGGCTAATTCATGCTAGTAATGTGTTAAAACAGGCTAATTAATGTTAGTAATGTTAACACATGATAGCAACATGCTAATTAATGCTAGCAATGTTTTAAAACGTGATAATTCTTGCTTGCAATGTTAACACTTGATAGCAAAATGCTAGTTTAGACTAGCAATGTTTTAAAACATGATAATTCATGCTAGCAATGTGTTAAAACATTATAATTCATGCTAACAATGTGATAAAATATGCTAATTAATGTTAGCAATGTGTTAAAACATGCTAATTCATGTTAGCAATGTGATAAAATATGCTAATTCATGCTAGCAATGTGTTAAAACATGTTAATTAATGCTAGCAATGTGTTAAAACAGGCTATTTAATGCTAGTAATGTTAACACATGATAGCAACATGCTAATTAATGCTAGACATGTGGTAAAACATGCTAGAAAAGTGCTAAATAATGTTAACAATGCATTAAACATGCTAGCAACATGCTAATTCATGTTAACGAAATATTACAACATGTTAACAACATGCTAAATAATGCTAACAACATGTTAATTCATGCTAGCAATGTGTTAAAACAGGCTAATTCATGCTAGTAATGTTAACACATAATAGCAACATGCTAATTCATGTTAGAAATGTGTTAAAACATGCTAATTAATGCTCGAAATGTGTTAAAACATGCTGACAAAATGCTAATTCATGCTAGCAATGTGTTAAAACAGCCTAATTCATGCTAGTAATGTAAACACATGATAGCAAAATGCTAATTAATGCTAGAAATGTGTTAAAAAATGCTAATTCATGCTAGAAATATGTTAAAACATGCTGGCAAAATGCTAATTCTTGCTAACAATGTGTTAAAACAGGCTAATTCATGCTAGTAATGTGTTAAAACAGGCTTATTAATGTTAGTAATGTTAACACATGATAGCAACATGCTAATTAATGCTAGCAATGTTTTAAAACATGATAATTCTTGCTTGCAATGTTAACACATGATAGCAGAATGCTAGTTTAGACTAGCAATGTTTTAAAACATGATAATTCATTCTAGTAATGTGATAAAATATGCTAATTAATGTTAGCAACGTGTTAAAACATGCTAATTCATGTTAGCAATGTGATAAAATATGCTAATTCATGCTAGCAATGTGTTAAAACATGTTAATTAATGCTAGCAATGTGTTAAAACAGGCTATTTAATGCTAGTAATGTTAACACATGATAGCAACATGCTAATTAATGCTAGAAATGTGGTAAAACATGCTAGAAAAGTGCTAAATAATGTTAACAATGCATTAAACATGCTAGCAAAATGCTAATTCATGTTAACGAAATATTAAAACATGTTAACAACATGCTAAATAATGCTAACAACATGTTAATTCATGTTAGCAATGTGTTAAAACATGCTAACAAAATGCTAATTCATGTTGGCCACATATTACCCACATGCTAATTAATGTTAGCAATGTCCTTTGTCTCGTTCTTTCTCTGTCCACTTCACACGATTCAAAGCTTTTCAAACGTTTATGGTGTGTGTGTGTGTGTGTGTGTGTTCCAGGTGTTCATTGAAGACCTGCGCTCTGAGTTTGTGGAGGAGTTCATCTGGCCGTCGGTTCAGGCTAATGCGGTGTACGAGGATCGCTACCTGTTGGGCACGTCCATCGCCCGGCCCTGCATCGCCCGCCGGCAGGTCCAGATCGCCCAGAGGGAGGGGGCACAGTTTGTTTCCCATGGAGCCACAGGAAAGGTGAGCTCATCATCATCACTGGACACTGGAGGGATGAGGCATTGGCATGTTCGCGGCTCCTGATGATGGTCACATGACATGCAGCTGAACATATAAAATATTTACTTTTTACATGTTTTATTTTGTTTTTATTTATTATTATTATCTATTATCAAACGCTAGATCTGCAAAAGTCTTAAGATCTTACAAAAAATTATAAAATCTTTAAAAATTATAGAAATTAATAAAATCTTTAAAAATTATGGAAATTAATAAAACCAAAAAAGTTATGGAAATTAATACAATCTTTTAAAAATTATGGAAATTAATAATATTAAAAAGTCATGATGATTAATAAAACCATAAAAAGTTATGAAAATTAGTAAGATATTAAAGCGACAGAAATTAATAAAATATTAAAAAGTTAAGAAAATTAATAAAATCTTTAAAATAGTTATAGAAATTAATAAGATATTAAAAAGTTATGGAAATTAATAAAATCTTTAAAATAGTTATAGAAATTAATTAGATATTAAAAAGTTATGGAAATTAATAAGATATTAAAAAGACAGAAATTATTAAGATATTAAAAAGTCATGATAATTAATAAAATCTTTAAAATAGTTATAGAAATTAATAAGATATTAAAAAGTAATGGAAATTAATAAGATATTAAAAAGTTATGGAAATTAATACAATCTTTAAAATAGTTATAGAAATTAATAAGATATTAAAAAGTTATGGAAATTAATAAGATGTTAAAACGACAAATTAATAAGATATTAAAAAATTATGAAAATTAATAAAATCTTTAAAATAGTTATAGAAATTAATAAGATATTAAAAAGTAATGGAAATTAATAAGATATCAAAAAGTTATGGAAATTAATAAGATGTTAAAACGACAAATTAATAAGATATTAAAAAATTATGAAAATTAATAAAATCTTTAAAATAGTTCTAGAAATTAATAAGATATTAAAAAGTTATAGAAATTAATAAAATCTTTAAAAAATATGGAAATTAATGTTAATAAAAAGTCATGGAAATTAATAAAACCATAAAAAGTTATGGAAATTAATAAGATGTTAAAATTAATAAAATCTTTAAAATAGTTATAGAAATTAATAAAATATTAAAAAGTTATGGAAATTAATAAGATATTAAAAAGTCATGATAATTAATAAAACCATAAAAGTTATGAAAATTAATAAGATATTAAAAGGTCATGGAAATTAATAAAATCTTTAAAATAGTTATATAAATTAATAAGATTAAAAAGTCATGGAAATTAATAAAATCTTTAAAATAGTTATAGAAATTAATAAGATATTAAAAAGTTATGGAAATGAATAAGATATTAAAAAGACAGAAATTAATAAGATATTAAAAAGTCATGGAAATTAATAAAATATTAAAAAGTTATGAAAATGAATAAAATCTTTAAAATAGTTATAGAAATTAATAAGACATTATAAAGTTACGGAAATTAATAAAATCTTTAAAATAGTTATAGAAATTAATAAGATATTAAAAAGTTATGGAAATTAATAAAATATTTAAAAAATTTGGAAATTAATGTTAATAAAAAGTCATGGAAATTAATAAAACCATAAAAAGTTATGGAAATTAATAAGATGTTAAAATTAATAAAATCTTTAAAATAGTTATAGAAATTAATAAAATATTAAAAAGTTATGGAAATTAATAAAATATTTAAAAAATTTGGAAATTAATGTTAATAAAAAGTCATGGAAATTAATAAAACCATAAAAAGTTATGGAAATTAATAAGATGTTAAAATTAATAAAATCTTTAAAATAGTTATAGAAATTAATAAAATATTAAAAAGTTATGGAAATTAATAAGATATTAAAAAGACAGAAATTAATAAGATATTAAAAAGTCATGATAATTAATAAAACCATAAAAGTTATGAAAATTAATAAGATATTAAAAAGTCATGGAAATTAATAAAATCTTTAAAATAGTTATAGAAATTAATAAGATTAAAAAGTCATGGAAATTAATAAAATTTTTAAAATAGTTATAGAAATTAATAAGATATTAAAAAGTTATGGAAATGAATAAGATATTAAAAAGACAGAAATTAATAAGATATTAAAAAGTCATGGAAATTAATAAAATATTAAAAAGTTATGAAAATGAATAAAATCTTTAAAATAGTTATAGAAATTAATAAGATATTATAAAGTTATGGAAATGAATAAGATATTAAAAAGACAGAAATTAATAAGATATTAAAAAGTCATGGAAATTAATAAAATCTTTAAAATAGTTATAGAAATTAATAAGATATTAAAAAGTTATGGAAATGAATAAGATATTAAAAAGACAGAAATTAATAAGATATTAAAAAGTGATGAAAATTTATAAAACCATAAAAAGTTATGAAAATTAATAAGATATTAAAAAGTCATGGAAATTAATAAAATATTAAAAAGTTATGAAAATGAATAAAATCTTTAAAATAGTTATAGAAATTAAAAAGATATTATAAAGTTACGGAAATTAATAAAATCTTTAAAATAGTTATAGAAATTAATAATATATTAAAAGTAATTAAAAATAAAAAATATATTAAAAAGTCATGGAAATGAAAACAATTATGATAAAGTAAAATTTATAAAAAGTCATGATAATTAATAAAATCTTTAAAATAGTTATGGAAATTAATAAGATATTAAAAAGACAGAAATTAATAAGATATTAAAAAGTCATGATAATTAATAAAACCATAAACATTTATGAAAATTAATAAGATATTAAAAAGTCATGGAAATTAATAAAATCTTAAATAGTTATAGAAATTAATAAGATATTAAAAAGTCATGGAAATTAATAAAATCTTTAAAATAGTTATAGAAATTAATAAGATATTAAAAAGTTATGGAAATGAATAAGATATTAAAAAGACAGAAATTAATAAGATATTAAAAAGTCATGGAAATTAATAAAATCTTTAAAATAATTATAGAAATTAATAAGATATTAAAAAGTTATGGAAATGAATAAGATATTAAAAAGACAGAAATTAATAAGATATTAAAAAGTCATGGAAATTAATAAAATCTTTAAAATAGTTATAGAAATTAATAAGATATTAAAAAGTTATGGAAATGAATAAGATATTAAAAAGACAGAAATTAATAAGATATTAAAAACTTATGGAAATGAATAAGATATTAAAAAGACAGAAATTAATAAGATATTAAAAAGTGATGAAAATTTATAAAACCATAAAAAGTTATGAAAATTAATAAGATATTAAAAAGTCATGGAAATTAATAAAATATTAAAAAGTTATGAAAATGAATAAAATATTTAAAATATTTATAGAAATTAATAATATATTAAAAGTAATTAAAAATAAAAAATATATTAAAAAGTCATGGAAATGAAAACAATTATGATAAAGTAAAATTTATAAAAAGTCATGATAATTAATAAAATCTTTAAAATAGTTATGGAAATTAATAAGATATTAAAAAGACAGAAATTAATAAGATATTAAAAAGTCATGATAATTAATAAAACCATAAACATTTATGAAAATTAATAAGATATTAAAAAGTCATGGAAATTAATAAAATCTTTAAAATAGTTATAGAAATTAAGATATTAAAAATTATGAAAAATTAAAAAGATATTAAAAAGTCATGAAAATTAATACAATTATTAAAGTAAAATTAATAAAAAGTCTTGATAATTAATACAATCTTTAAAATAGTTATAGAAATTAATAAGATATAAAAAACACAGACATTAATAAGATATTAAAAAGACAGAAATTAATAAGATATTAAAAAGTCATGATAATTAATAAAATCTTTAAAATAGTTATAGAAATTAATAATATATTAAAAGTCATGGAAATTAATAAAATGATGATAAAGTAAAATTAATAAAGTCATGGAAATTAATGAAACTATAAAAAGTTATAAAAATTAATAAGATATTAAAAAGAGAGAAATGAATAAGATATTAAAAAGTAATGATAATTAATAAAACCATAAAAAGTTATGAAAATTAATAAAAATCTTTAAAAGTCACTGAAATTAATAAAATCTTTAAAAATTATGGAAATGTATAAGATATTAAAAAGAAAGAAATGAATAAGATATTAAAAAGAGAGAAATGAATAAGATATTAAAAAGTAATGATAATTAATAAAACCATAAAAAGTTATGAAAATTAATAAGATATTAAAAAGAGAGAAATGAATAAGATATTAAAAAGAAAGAAATTAATAAGATATTAAAAAGAGAGAAATGAATAAGATATTAAAAAGTAATGATAATTAATAAAACCATAAAAAGTTATGAAAATTAATAAGATATTAAAAAGAGAGAAATGAATAAGATATTAAAAAGTAATGATAATTAATAAAACCATAAAAAGTTATGAAAATTAATAAAAATCTTTAAAAGTCACGTAAATTAATAAAATATTTGTGAGTAAATATGAATAATAAGTGAATATTTGCATTATCAGTGAAACACCAGTGCTGAGTGTGTGTGTGTGTGTTCCAGGGGAATGACCAGGTGCGCTTCGAGCTGACGTGTTACGCTCTCTACCCTCAAGTGCAGGTCAGTGACCCTGATCACATGATCACATGATCACATGACCCATCACCAGCTGTCTCTGACCCTTCTCCATCCCTTCTCCATCCCTTCTTCATCTCTTCTTCATCCCTTCTTCATCTCTTCTCCATCTCTTCTTCATCCCTTCTTCATCCCTTCTTCATCCCTTCTTCATCCCTTCTTCATCAGATCATCGCTCCGTGGAGGATTCCCCAATTCTACAACCGTTTCCCGGGCAGGAAGGACCTGATGGAGTACGCTGAGGTGACCTTTAACCCCAGAGGAATGCTCTCATGGGTTTCTTCTACACCTGCCATATTAAATATGAATATTAAAAGTGTGCTTTTTATATACATATATGTACATATACATATACATGTTTTCTAATATATTAAACTTTAACAAATTTGATCAGGTGGAATTGCTGAGAAATTGGTGTTTATGAGTAGATGATGATAATAATAATAATATTATGAAACGTTCTTCATTATGAAAATGTATTGCTCATAAAGACTGAGAACTTTAACCTTCACCTTTTGAAACTACACAATTTTAATTAATTACTTTTATTTAATTATTTTAATAAATTGCCTCTTGTTGAATATTAAATGTTGAATATTAGACAATATTTATTGTTATTATTATTATTATTTATTATTACAATATTGGTCATTTTATTTATTATCATTGAGATACTATTATAGTTTTAATATTTTGGATTTAGTTTTTATTTTAAAGTTTTAGTTTTTGTCATTTTTATTGGTTTGTATGCGTGTTTTTTAACGTTTATATATATATTTCTTTTTTTTCACTTTTAGTTATTTTTGTATTTCATGTTGAACTAATTGATCAATGTTGCTTTATAACGGGAATAAAACGTTTAATATTTGATATTATCATAAAAAGTAATACATAATTTAAATAATAAATAATTTAAATATTATAGAATTTTTGGTTTACATTTTTTTCTTCTTCTTATTATTATAAACATTGTTTTCATAAAAATTTCATGGAAATAAATAAAATCATAAAGTTATGGAAATAAATAAAATCATAAAGTTATGGAAATAAATAAAATCATAAAGTTATGGAAATAAATAAAATCATAAAGTTATGGAAATAAATGAAATCATAAAGTTATGGAAGTAAATGAAATCATAAAGTTATGGAAATAAATAAAATCAAAAAGTTATGGAAAATGAAATGAAATCATAAAGTTATGGAAATAAAAAAAATAATAATAAATCAAATAAAAAAGTTATGGAAATTAATAAAATCATAAAGTTATGGAAATAAATAAAATCATAAAGTTATGGAAATAAATGAAATCATAAAGTCATGGAAATCACACACACACACACACACACACACTCACACACACACTCACACACTCACACACTCTCACACACACACACACACACACACACACACACACACACACACACACACACACACACACACACACACACACACACACACACACACACACACACACACACACACACACAGGTCATGGGCCTCATCTCATTGAGGGATCCAGACGCGCTCCTCACTCTGTCCTGGAGATGGCGCTCAAAGCCTGGGCCTGAATCTGATTCTCAGCAGCTTCAGTTCTGCCTGATCACTCTGAGCTCAATGAGATGAGGCCAATTACCTGCAGCAGGTGTGTGTGTGTGTGTGTGTGTGTGTGTGTGTGTGTGTGTGTGTGTGAGAGAGTGTGTGTGACAGTGTGTGCGAGAGTGAGTGTGTGTGTGTGTGTGAGAGAGTGTGTGTGACAGTGTGCGAGAGTGAGTGAGTGTGTGTGTGTGTGTGTGAGAGAGTGTGTGTGTGACAGTGTGTGCGAGAGTGAGTGTGTGTGTGTGTGAGAGAGTGTGTGTGAGAGAGTGTGTGTGACAGTGTGTGCGAGAGTGAGTGTGTGTGTGTGGGCATGTTTTCGTGAAATATCAGGACACAAATGTGTATAATGACATGGGTATTACAAAAAGAGGGAGAAATATGAGGACGTTCCCCATGTCCTCACTTTTCAAAATGCTTATAAATCACACAGAACAAGTTTTTTTTCACAGAAAGTGAACTGCACAGTCTCCTGTGTGTGTGTGTGTGTGTGTGTGTGTGATGGGTAGGTTTAGGGGCAGGGGCAGTGTGTGTGTGTGTGTGTGTGTGTGTGTGTGTGTGTGTGTGTGTGTGTGTGTGTGTGATGGGTAGGTTTAGGGGCAGGGGCAGTGTGTGTGTGTGTGTGTGTGTGTGTGTGTGTGATGGGTAGGTTTAGGGGCAGGGGCAGTGTGTGTGTGTGTGTGTGTGTGTGTGTGTGTGTGTGTGTGTGTGTGTGTGATGGGTAGGTTTAGGGGCAGTGTAAGGGGATAGAAAATACGGTTTGTACGGTATAAAAACCATTACGCCTATGGAATGTCCTCACATTTCACAAAAACAAACATGTGTGTGTGTGTGTGTGTGTGTGTGTGTGTGTGACTGTGTGTGTGTGTGACTGTGTGTGTGTGTGAGTGAGTATTTTTTCTGAAATGTACTAGCATTGGTTAGTGATGATTGATGTGTTTGTTCTGCTCTCTCAGAAACACGGGATCCCTGTGCCGGTGACGCCGAAGGCTCCGTGGAGTATGGATGCCAATCTCATGCACATCAGGTACACACACACACACACACACACACACACACACACACACACACACACACACACACACACACACACACACACACACACACACACACACACACACACACACACACACACACACACACACACACACACACACACACACCTCACTACTGTACGTACAGTCAGTCTGCTCTTACTAATTCTTCATAATTCTCTCAACAGCTACGAGTCTGGAGTTCTGGAGAACCCGAAGGTAAGAGATCTTCACTATTATATTGAATATTAATCTGACTGTAGATGAATATCTTGTTCAGTCATAAAACTCTGATTGGTCCAGTCAATGCAGGTAATCGCATCATCACCACACGGCACAATCTGATTGGCTCTGCTGATCCTGCAGCCAATGAGCTTTGGTGACGCGCTTGAACCCCTAAAAATGGCTCAAACGAACTAAAATTTAAATAAAAACTGAAAAAATTTATATTAAAAAATGTTAACAGCACACGTGATTTGAGAATCATTGAGTAGGTTCCGTTACTCATGACCTTTTTTCACTCGGGTTGCGAACCTTCGGCCCTGCACACACACTGGTCGCCCTGGGCCGCTGGTTTCTGTGGTCGTTTGTTTCCTGGAGCACACACACACACACACACACTCACACACACACACACTCTCTCTCTCACACACACACACACACACGTCACCTCGACGTCACATGACCGCGCTCATTCCTGCAGACTCTAGAGCCGTGATGGACGCGCTCGAAACACTTCCTGAAGAGTGTGTATCAAACTGACAGTCACATGCTTTCATAACTGTGTGTGTGTGTGAGTGTGAGAGAGTGTGTGTGTGTGTGTGTGTGTGTGATGGGTAGGTTTAGGGGCAGTGTGTGTGTGTGTGTGTGTGTGTGAGAGAGAGAGTTTGTGTGTGTGTGTGATGGGTAGGTTTAGGGACAGGGGCAGTGTGTGTGTGTGTGTGTGTGTGTGTGTGTGTGTGTGTGTGTGTGTGTGTGTGTGTGTGTGTGTGATGGGTAGGTTTAGGGTCAGTGTAAGGGGATAGAAAATACGGTTTGTACGGTATAAAAACCATTACGCCTATAGAATGTCCCCACATTTCACAAAAAAACCCTGTGTGTGTGTGTGTGTGTGTGTGTGTGTGTGAGAGAGAGAGAGAGAGAGAGTGAGTGTGAGAAAGTGTGAGTGTGTGTGTGAGAGAGAAAGAGAGTGTGTGAGTGAGAGTGTGTGAGAGTGTGTATGTGAGTGAGTGTGAGTGTGTGTGAGAAAGTGTGTGCGCGTCTGTCTGTGTGTGAGAGAGTGTGTGTGTGTACGTCTCTGTGTGTGTGTGTGTGTGTGTGTGTGTGTGTGTGTGAGAGAGTGTGTGTGTGTGTGTGTGTGTGTGTGTGATAGTGTAAGTGTGAGAGAGTGTTTGTGTGTGTGTGTGTGATAGTGTAAGTGTGAGAGAGTGTTTGTGTGTGTGTGAGAAAGTGTAAGTGTGAGAGAGTGTTTGTGTGTGTGTGAGAAAGTGTGAGTGTGTGAGTGAGTGTGTGCGTCTGTGAGTGAGTGAGTGTGTGTGTGTGTGTGTGTACGTCTGTGTGTGTGTGTGTGTGTGTGTGTGTGTGTGTGTGTGTGTGTGTGTGTGAGAGAGAGTGTGTGTGTGTGTGTGTGTGTGATAGTGTAAGTGTGTGAGTGAGTGTGTGCGTCTGTGAGTGAGTGAGTGTGTGTGTGTGCATCTGTGTGTGTGAGTGTGTTTTGTTGTGTATCCTATTAGATCCATCAGGCTTTTATGGCTCATAAAGTGAGAATATGATTTTTTTTATGATTATTATATTTGATGATATTTACATGTTAATGTATATGTATATTGTAATGTAAATCAATGAGATCTTTATAACACACAATGCATATAAATATCTGCCAATAATGTGTATTAGTATGATGATATTTATGATCAAAGCTCGAATCATAATGCAGTGATGATTGACAGATCATTATCCTGATGATCATCTTTGATAAGCGGTGTGTGTGTGTGTGTGTGTGTGTGTGTGTGTGTGTGTGTGTGTGATGGGTAGGTTTAGGGGCAGGGGCTGTGTGTGTGTGTGTGTGTGTGTGTGTGATGGGTAGGTTCAGGGGCAGGGGCTGTGTGTGTGTGTGTGTGTGTGTGTGTGTGTGTGATGGGTAGGTTTAGGGGCAGGGGCTGTGTGTGTGTGTGTGTGTGTGTGTGTGTGTGTGTGTGTGTGTGTGTGTGTGTGTGTGTGTGTGTGTGTGTGTGTGTGTGTGTGTGTGTGTGTGTGTGTGTGTGTGTGTGTGAGAGAGAGAGGCCGGATAGGGTTATGAAGGCGATCGCGAGTCCTCCGTTATGATGGGATGGAGATGAGCTCGTCCCGCTCCGGCCATTTACGCGTCACTTCCAATCCAGTGGCCAGATCTCATCTCTCCACTCGTCCTCCGCCGGCGTGACACTCTTCCCCCTCTCCGCCGGTTTCCTCCTTCTCTTTCAACTCCGGGCTTTGATTGAAAGCAAATGAGGCAGCAAACGTGTGGAAAGAGAGAAATTTACTCTCTCTAAGTTCATGCGGCGGCGTCTTTCAGCCGCTTCGGAGGACAACAATATACAC
This sequence comes from Gobio gobio, assembly GCF_949357685.1. Taxonomy (NCBI): domain Eukaryota; kingdom Metazoa; phylum Chordata; class Actinopteri; order Cypriniformes; family Gobionidae; genus Gobio; species Gobio gobio. Next base: position 2,281,076 of record NC_137100.1, on the reverse strand, counting down.
GGCGAGCGGAATAAAGCGGCGCACCGGCGGCATGATGTCTCTCTTCCGCTCCACCGGACCCGATGCTGTCTGTCTGCCCGCCTGTCCTTCTCTCCGGATTATTCCCACCTTCGGCTGGCTCGCGGGGTTAAAGGGCGAGGCCGGATCCGCCGGCGGGGGGGCAGAATTGAAATTCATGGATCGCATCACATTATATCAGCGGATGAAGGGCTTCACCTGGTCGGAGGAGGCGCGGCTTTATCGGGATTTCATCAGTAATTCAGTCGTTTCTGTAGAGAATAAAATGCAGGAAATACAATAGTTGTGATGTTTTGGGCAAAATAAAATTAGCTGATATATCCCAATATATCCCATATTACACACACACACACACACACACACACACACACACACACACACACACACACACACACACACACACACACACACACACACACACACACACACACACACACACACACACACACACACACACACACACACACAGACATTTACTCACACACACACACACACACACACACACACACACACACACACACACACACACACACACACAATCATTCACATATACACACACACACACACACACACACACAATCACTCTCACTCAAACACATGTACTCACACACACACACACACACACACATACACTCACTCATTCACTCACAAACAAACTTACACATACAAACACACAGACACACTCACAGAACACACTCTCTCTCTCTCACACACACACACACACACACACACACACACACACACACACACACACTC
>NC_137100.1:2267802-2275302 GCF_949357685.1 Gobio gobio | reverse complement strand
GTGTGGTCAGTGTGTGTGTAGAGTATGAGCGGTGTGTTCAGTGTGTGTGTAGAGTATGAGTGGTGTGTTGGTCAGTGTGTGTGTAGAGTATGAGCGGTGTGTTGGTCAGTGTGTGTGTAGAGTATGAGCGGTGTGTTGGTCAGTGTGTGTGTGTAGAGTATGAGCGGTGTGTTGGTCAGTGTGTGTGTAGAGTATGAGCGGTGTGTTGGTCAGTGTGTGTGTAGAGTATGAACGGTGTGTTGGTCAGTGTGTGTGTAGAGTATGAGCGGTGTGTTGGTCAGTGTGTGTGTAGAGTATGAGTGGTGTGTTCAGTGTGTGTGTAGAGTATGAGCGGTGTGTTGGTCAGTGTGTGTGTAGAGTATGAGCGGTGTGTTGGTCAGTGTGTGTGTGTAGAGTATGAGCGGTGTGTTGGTCAGTGTGTGTGTGTAGAGTATGAGCGGTGTGTTGGTCAGTGTGTGTGTAGAGTATGAGCGGTGTGTTGGTCAGTGTGTGTGTAGAGTATGAGCGGTGTGTTGGTCAGTGTGTGTGTAGAGTATGAGCGGTGTGTTCAGTGTGTGTGTAGAGTATGAGCGGTGTGTTGGTCAGTGTGTGTGTAGAGTATGAGCGGTGTGTTGGTCAGTGTGTGTGTGTAGAGTATGAGCGGTGTGTTGGTCAGTGTGTGTGTGTAGAGTATGAGCGGTGTGTGTTCAGTGTGTGTGTAGAGTATGAGTGGTGTGTTGGTCAGTGTGTGTGTAGAGTATGAGCGGTGTGTTGGTCAGTGTGTGTGTAGAGTATGAGTGGTGTGTTCAGTGTGTGTGTAGAGTATGAGCGGTGTGTTGGTCAGTGTGTGTGTAGAGTATGAGCGGTGTGTTGGTCAGTGTGTGTGTGTGTGTAGAGTATGAGCGGTGTGTTGGTCAGTGTGTGTGTAGAGTATGAGTGGTGTGTGTTCAGTGTGTGTGTAGAGTATGAGCGGTGTGTTGGTCAGTGTGTGTGTAGAGTATGAGTGGTGTGTGTTCAGTGTGTGTGTAGAGTATGAGCGGTGTGTTGGTCAGTGTGTGTGTAGAGTATGAGCGGTGTGTGTTCAGTGTGTGTGTAGAGTATGAGCGGTGTGTTGGTCAGTGTGTGTGTAGAGTATGAGCGGTGTGTTGGTCAGTGTGTGTGTGTAGAGTATGAGCGGTGTGTTCAGTGTGTGTGTGTGTAGAGTATGAGCGGTGTGTTGGTCAGTGTGTGTGTAGAGTATGAGCGGTGTGTTGGTCAGTGTGTGTGTGTAGAGTATGAGCGGTGTGTTCAGTGTGTGTTTGTAGAGTATGAGTGGTGTGTTGGTCAGTGTGTGTGTAGAGTATAAGCGGTGTGTTCAGTGTGTGTGTGTAGAGTATGAGCGGTGTGTTGGTGTGTGTATGTGTGTGTAGAGTATGAGCGGTGTGTGTGTAGAGTATGAGCGGTGTGTTCAGTGTGTGTGTAGAGTATGAGCGGTGTGTTGGTGTGTGTATGTGTGTGTAGAGTATGAGCGGTGTGTGTGTAGAGTATGAGCGGTGTGTTGGTCAGTGTGTGTGTAGAGTGTGAGCGGTGTGTGTGTAGAGTATGAGCGGTGTGTTGGTCAGTGTGTGTGTAGAGTGTGAGCGGTGTGTTGGTCAGTGTGTGTGTAGAGTATGAGTGGTGTGTTGGTCAGTGTGTGTGTAGAGTATGAGTGGTGTGTTGGTCAGTGTGTGTGTAGAGTGTGAGCGGTGTGTTGGTCAGTGTGTGTGTAGAGTATGAGCGGTGTGTTGGTCAGTGTGTGTGTAGAGTGTGAGTGGTGTGTGTGTAGAGTATGAGCGGTGTGTTGGTCAGTGTGTGTGTAGAGTGTGAGTGGTGTGTGTGTAGAGTATGAGCGGTGTGTTGGTCAGTGTGTGTGTAGAGTATGAGCAGTGTGTGTGTAGAGTATGAGCGGTGTGTTGGTCAGTGTGTGTGTAGAGTATGAGTGGTGTGTTGGTCAGTGTGTGTGTAGAGTATGAGTGGTGTGTTCAGTGTGTGTGTAGAGTATGAGCGGTGTGTTGGTCAGTGTGTGTGTAGAGTATGAGTGGTGTGTTGGTCAGTGTGTGTGTAGAGTATGAGCGGTGTGTTCAGTGTGTGTGTAGAGTATGAGCGGTGTGTTGGTCAGTGTGTGTGTAGAGTATGAACGGTGTGTTGGTCAGTGTGTGTGTAGAGAATGAGCGGTGTGTGTTCAGTGTGTGTAGAGTATGAGCGGTGTGTGTGTAGAGTATGAGCGGTGTGTTGGTCAGTGTGTGTGTAGAGTATGAGCGGTGTGTGTTGGTCAGTGTGTGTGTAGAGTATGAGCGGTGTGTGTGTAGAGTATGAGCGGTGTGTGTTCAGTGTGTGTGTAGAGTATGAGCGGTGTGTTGGTCAGTGTGTGTGTAGAGTATGAGCGGTGTGTGTTGGTCAGTGTGTGTGTAGAGTATGAGTGGTGTGTTCAGTGTGTGTGTAGAGTATGAGTGGTGTGTTGGTCAGTGTGTGTGTAGAGTATGAGCGGTGTGTTGGTCAGTGTGTGTGTGTAGAGTATGAGCGGTGTGTTCAGTGTGTGTGTGTGTAGAGTATGAGCGGTGTGTTCAGTGTGTGTGTAGAGTATGAGTGGTGTGTTGGTCAGTGTGTGTGTGTGTAGAGTATGAGCGGTGTGTTCAGTGTGTGTGTAGAGTATGAGCGGTGTGTTCAGTGTGTGTGTAGAGTATGAGCGTTGTGTTGGTGTGTGTATGTGTGTGTAGAGTATGAGCGGTGTGTGTGTAGAGTATGAGCGGTGTGTTGGTGTGTGTATGTGTGTGTAGAGTATGAGCGGTGTGTGTGTAGAGTATGAGCGGTGTGTTGGTCAGTGTGTGTGTAGAGTGTGAGCGGTGTGTGTGTAGAGTATGAGCGGTGTGTTGGTCAGTGTGTGTGTAGAGTGTGAGCGGTGTGTTGGTCAGTGTGTGTGTGTAGAGTATGAGCGGTGTGTGTGTAGAGTATGAGCGGTGTGTTGGTCAGTGTGTGTGTAGAGTGTGAGCGGTGTGTGTGTAGAGTATGAGCGGTGTGTTGGTCAGTGTGTGTGTAGAGTGTGAGCGGTGTGTTGGTCAGTGTGTGTGTAGAGTATGAGCAGTGTGTGTGTAGAGTATGAGCGGTGTGTTGGTCAGTGTGTGTGTAGAGTGTGAGCGGTGTGTTGGTCAGTGTGTGTGTAGAGTATGAGCAGTGTGTGTGTAGAGTATGAGCGGTGTGTTGGTCAGTGTGTGTGTAGAGTATGAGTGGTGTGTTCAGTGTGTGTGTAGAGTATGAGCGGTGTGTTGGTCAGTGTGTGTGTAGAGTATGAGCGGTGTGTTGGTCAGTGTGTGTGTAGAGTATGAGCGGTGTGTTGGTCAGTGTGTGTGTAGAGTATGAGCGGTGTGTTGGTGTGTGTATGTGTGTGTAGAGTATGAGTGGTGTGTTCAGTGTGTGTGTAGAGTATGAGCGGTGTGTTGGTCAGTGTGTGTGTAGAGTATGAGCGGTGTGTTGGTCAGTGTGTGTGTAGAGTATGAGCGGTGTGTTGGTCAGTGTGTGTGTAGAGTATGAGCGGTGTGTTGGTCAGTGTGTGTGTGTAGAGTATGAGTGGTGTGTTGGTCAGTGTGTGTGTAGAGTATGAGCGGTGTGTTGGTCAGTGTGTGTGTAGAGTATGAGCGGTGTGTTGGTGTGTGTATGTGTGTGTAGAGTATGAGCGGTGTGTGTGTAGAGTATGAGCGGTGTGTTGGTCAGTGTGTGTGTAGAGTGTGATCGGTGTGTGTGTAGAGTATGAGCGGTGTGTTGGTCAGTGTGTGTGTAGAGTGTGAGCGGTGTGTTGGTCAGTGTGTGTGTAGAGTATGAGCGGTGTGTGTGTAGAGTATGAGCGGTGTGTTGGTCAGTGTGTGTGTAGCGTGTGAGCGGTGTGTGTGTAGAGTATGAGTGGTGTGTTGGTCAGTGTGTGTGTAGAGTGTGAGCGGTGTGTTGGTCAGTGTGTGTGTAGAGTATGAGCAGTGTGTGTGTAGAGTATGAGCGGTGTGTTGGTCAGTGTGTGTGTAGAGTGTGAGCGGTGTGTTGGTCAGTGTGTGTGTAGAGTATGAGCAGTGTGTGTGTAGAGTATGAGCGGTGTGTTGGTCAGTGTGTGTGTAGAGTATGAGTGGTGTGTTCAGTGTGTGTGTAGAGTATGAGCGGTGTGTTGGTCAGTGTGTGTGTAGAGTATGAGCGGTGTGTTGGTCAGTGTGTGTGTAGAGTATGAGTGGTGTGTTGGTCAGTGTGTGTGTAGAGTATGAGTGGTGTGTTGGTCAGTGTGTGTGTGTAGAGTATGAGCGGTGTGTTGGTCAGTGTGTGTGTAGAGTGTGAGCGGTGTGTGTGTAGAGTATGAGCGGTGTGTTGGTCAGTGTGTGTGTAGAGTGTGAGCGGTGTGTTGGTCAGTGTGTGTGTAGAGTGTGAGTGGTGTGTTGGTCAGTGTGTGTGTAGAGTGTGAGCAGTGTGTGTGTAGAGTATGAGCGGTGTGTTGGTCAGTGTGTGTGTAGAGTATGAGTGGTGTGTTGGTCAGTGTGTGTGTAGAGTGTGAGTGGTGTGTTGGTCAGTGTGTGTGTAGAGTGTGAGTGGTGTGTTGGTCAGTGTGTGTGTAGAGTGTGAGCAGTGTGTGTGTAGAGTATGAGCGGTGTGTTGGTCAGTGTGTGTGTAGAGTATGAGTGGTGTGTTGGTCAGTGTGTGTGTAGAGTGTGAGTGGTGTGTTGGTCAGTGTGTGTGTAGAGTATGAGTGGTGTGTTGGTCAGTGTGTGTGTAGAGTGTGAGTGGTGTGTTGGTCAGTGTGTGTGTAGAGTATGAGCGGTGTGTTGGTCAGTGTGTGTGTAGAGTGTGAGTGGTGTGTTGGTCAGTGTGTGTGTAGAGTGTGAGCAGTGTGTGTGTAGAGTATGAGCGGTGTGTTGGTCAGTGTGTGTGTAGAGTATGAGTGGTGTGTTCAGTGTGTGTGTAGAGTATGAGCGGTGTGTTGGTCAGTGTGTGTGTAGAGTATGAGCGGTGTGTTGGTCAGTGTGTTTGTAGAGTATGAGTGGTGTGTTGGTCAGTGTGTGTGTAGAGTATGAGTGGTGTGTTGGTCAGTGTGTGTGTAGAGTATGAGTGGTGTGTTGGTCAGTGTGTGTGTAGAGTATGAGTGGTGTGTTGGTCAGTGTGTGTGTAGAGTATGAGCGGTGTGTTGGTCAGTGTGTGTGTAGAGTGTGAGCGGTGTGTGTGTAGAGTATGAGCGGTGTGTTGGTCAGTGTGTGTGTAGAGTATGAGCGGTGTGTGTGTAGAGTATGAGCGGTGTGTTGGTCAGTGTGTGTGTAGAGTGTGAGCGGTGTGTGTGTAGAGTATGAGCGGTGTGTTGGTCAGTGTGTGTGTAGAGTATGAGCGGTGTGTTGGTCAGTGTGTGTGTAGAGTGTGAGCGGTGTGTGTGTAGAGTATGAGCGGTGTGTTGGTCAGTGTGTGTGTAGAGTATGAGCAGTGTGTGTGTAGAGTATGAGCGGTGTGTTGGTCAGTGTGTGTGTAGAGTATGAGCGGTGTGTTGGTCAGTGTGTGTGTAGAGTATGAGTGGTGTGTTCAGTGTGTGTGTAGAGTATGAGCGGTGTGTTGGTCAGTGTGTGTGTAGAGTATGAGTGGTGTGTTGGTCAGTGTGTGTGTAGAGTATGAGTGGTGTGTTGGTCAGTGTGTGTGTGTAGAGTATGAGTGGTGTGTTCAGTGTGTGTGTAGAGTATGAGCGGTGTGTTGGTCAGTGTGTGTGTAGAGTATGAACGGTGTGTTAGTCAGTGTGTGTGTAGAGAATGAGCGGTGTGTGTGTGTAGAGTATGAACGGTGTGTTGGTCAGTGTGTGTGTAGAGTATGAGCGGTGTGTGTGTAGAGTATGAGCGGTGTGTGTTCAGTGTGTGTGTAGAGTATGAGCGGTGTGTTGGTCAGTGTGTGTGTAGAGTATGAGCGGTGTGTGTTGGTCAGTGTGTGTGTAGAGTATGAGCGGTGTGTTCAGTGTGTGTGTAGAGTATGAGCGGTGTGTTGGTCAGTGTGTGTGTAGAGTATGAGCGGTGTGTGTTGGTCAGTGTGTGTGTAGAGTATGAGCGGTGTGTTGGTCAGTGTGTGTGTGTAGAGTATGAGCGGTGTGTTCAGTGTGTGTGTAGAGTATGAGCGGTGTGTTGGTCAGTGTGTGTGTAGAGTATGAGCGGTGTGTGTTCAGTGTGTGTGTAGAGTATGAGCGGTGTGTTGGTCAGTGTGTGTGTAGAGTATGAGCGGTGTGTTGGTCAGTGTGTGTGTAGAGTATGAGCGGTGTGTTGGTCAGTGTGTGTGTAGAGTATGAGCGGTGTGTTGGTCAGTGTGTGTGTGTAGAGTATGAGCGGTGTGTTGGTCAGTGTGTGTGTAGAGTATGAGCGGTGTGTTGGTCAGTGTGTGTGTAGAGTATGAGCGGTGTGTTGGTCAGTGTGTGTGTAGAGTATGAGCGGTGTGTTGGTCAGTGTGTGTGTAGAGTATGAGCGGTGTGTGTTCAGTGTGTGTGTAGAGTATGAGCGGTGTGTTGGTCAGTGTGTGTGTAGAGTATGAGTGGTGTGTTGGTCAGTGTGTGTGTAGAGTATGAGCGGTGTGTTGGTCAGTGTGTGTGTGTAGAGTATGAGCGGTGTGTTCAGTGTGTGTGTAGAGTATGAGTGGTGTGTTCAGTGTGTGTGTAGAGTATGAGTGGTGTGTTGGTCAGTGTGTGTGTAGAGTATGAGCGGTGTGTTCAGTGTGTGTGTAGAGTATGAGCGGTGTGTTCAGTGTGTGTGTAGAGTATGAGCGGTGTGTTGGTGTGTGTATGTGTGTGTAGAGTATGAGCGGTGTGTGTGTAGAGTATGAGCGGTGTGTTGGTGTGTGTATGTGTGTGTAGAGTATGAGCGGTGTGTTGGTGTGTGTATGTGTGTGTAGAGTATGAGCGGTGTGTTGGTCAGTGTGTGTGTAGAGTATGAGCGGTGTGTTGGTCAGTGTGTGTGTAGAGTATGAGTGGTGTGTTGGTCAGTGTGTGTGTAGAGTATGAGCGGTGTGTTCAGTGTGTGTGTAGAGTATGAGCGGTGTGTTGGTCAGTGTGTGTGTAGAGTATGAGTGGTGTGTTGGTCAGTGTGTGTGTAGAGTATGAGCGGTGTGTTGGTCAGTGTGTGTGTAGAGTATGAGCGGTGTGTTGGTCAGTGTGTGTGTAGAGTATGAGCGGTGTGTTGGTCAGTGTGTGTGTAGAGTATGAGTGGTGTGTTGGTCAGTGTGTGTGTAGAGTATGAGTGGTGTGTTGGTCAGTGTGTGTGTAGAGTATGAGCGGTGTGTTGGTCAGTGTGTGTGTGTAGAGTATGAGCGGTGTGTTCAGTGTGTGTGTAGAGTATGAGTGGTGTGTTGGTCAGTGTGTGTGTAGAGTATGAGCGGTGTGTTCAGTGTGTGTGTAGAGTATGAGTGGTGTGTTGTTCAGTGTGTGTGTAGAGTATGAGCGGTGTGTTGGTCAGTGTGTGTGTAGAGTATGAGCGGTGTGTTGGTCAGTGTGTGTGTAGAGTATGAGTGGTGTGTTGGTCA
>NC_137100.1:2197802-2262802 GCF_949357685.1 Gobio gobio | reverse complement strand
ACGACGCGTCGATGACGTCGACTACGAAAATACGTCGACGTGCGTGAAATGCGTCGACGCGTCGGCGGCACATTATTTACGTTCTAGAATGGAACAGCAGATCTAGAATAATGGCAGCTTCTGCACCCGGGCATAGTGAAAATGATCATTTATCATATAAAGCCAGACCGCGACATTCAAAAGTGTGGGAGTACTTTAAACAGAAGCCGAATAAAACTGTGCTTTGTTCGCGCTGTAACGCTGGTTTATCACTGCGCGCGGTGGCAGAGCAGAAGCTGTGCGCGTGGAGAGCGGGAGCTTTCACACTGCAGTCAGTGTTGCCAAGTCCGCTTTTTTCCGCGGAATTGGGCTACTTCACACTGTTGCCGCGGGCTGTGTCTCATGTCCGCGGGTTGAAGCAAAAAAACACACATATTTAACCCCCCGAACGCGATGTTTACCAGAGAACCTCCCCGAAACGCGATTGGGCTTGTTTTGGACTAGTTTTGAGTAACGAATGGGTGGGTTTTGTTGTGTAAACCTGGCAACCCTGCTGCCAGTGTTCTCTCGCGCAGCTGAACGTGGCGCGTGTATTGCAACAGACGGTCACATTTTCCTGTTTTCTTCTCCGACCCCAGTACGTCTCGTGCTTTTATTTATTATGGGCTGCATATATCTCCTGTTAATGCGACCTGGTTCCGCTCTGTCCCAAACACATATGCATAATAACTTGCTGTATATAGGTAGTTTACATGATTAAAGTAACATTAAAGTTAAGATATGCCTCTAGCTTTAATCATTTAAATGTGTCTTTGAAGTTTGGGCAAAAACTTCTGGCAGCTTTAGTCGTTGTTTATGCACATGTATCTTCAAAATAGACGACTAGTTATACTATATTAAAACTATGCTGAAAGCTCCTGTATGTGAACCTTTTGCAGATAAATACAGGTGCATTTTCGTTTACTATTGACACAAATCAATAAGTAAATCATACTCACCTACTATAGTAAACAACTTTTCCTAATTAGGCCTACTCTGTATACATTTTATGATGAATAGTATCATTATATATCGTTAGCCTCATAGCATAATTGCCTAAGTCATATTTCAATGTTTTTGGTAAACAAGAAAAAAAAAAAATTTAGGTATTTTTTCACAGTAAAGTTAGGCAGATATCTCAATTGGGCCAACAAATGACTTAGGCAATTATGCTATGAGGCTAACGATATTATGTTTAAAAAGCTTCTTTTGTTCATATATTTCATTATAAAATGGCATACTATGTACACTACCCTTCCTGAAATACAATTAATATTGTCATCATTCATTGATTTCATGTTAAAACAATATACAAATTCACTACCCTCTTTGAAATACAATAATCAGTAAAAAAGAATAATAAGATTAATCTGGAAAAATAATCGTTAGATTAGTCGACTAATCGAAAAAATAATCGTTAGTTGCAGCTCTACACTGAACACACACTGAACACACACTGAACACACACTGAACACACACTGAACACACACTGAACACACACAGAACACGCACTGAACACTGAACACACACTGAACACACACAGAACACACACTGAACACACACTGAACACACACTGAACACACACAGAACACACACTGAACACACACTGAACACACACTGAACACACACTGAACACACACAGAACACACACAGAACACACACAGAACACACACAGAACACACACTGAACACACACTGAACACACACAGGACACACACTGAACACACACTGAACACACACTGAACACACACTGAACACACACAGAACACGCACTGAACACTGAACACACACAGAACACGCACTGAACACACACTGAACACACACAGAACACACACTGAACACACACAGAACACACACTGAACACGCACTGAACACACACTGAACACACACAGAACACACACAGAACACGCACTGAACACTGAACACACACTGAACACACACAGAACACACACAGAACACACACAGAACACACACTGAACACACACTGAACACACACTGAACACACACAGAACACGCACTGAACACTGAACACACACTGAACACACACTGAACACACACTGAACACACACTGAACACACACTGAACACACACTGAACACACACAGAACACACTGGACACACACTGAACACACACTGAACACTGAACACACACTGAACACACACAGAACACACTGGACACACACTGAACACACACTGAACACTGAACACACACTGAACACACACAGAACACACTGGACACACACTGAACACACACTGAACACTGAACACACACAGAACACACACTGAACACACACTGAACACACACAGAACACACACAGAACACGCACTGAACACTGAACACACACTGAACACACACTGAACACACACTGAACACACACTGGACACACACTGAACACACACAGAACACACACTGAACACACACTGAACACACACTGAACACACACAGGACACACACAGGACACACACGGGACACGCACTGAACACTGAACACACACAGAACACACACTGAACACACACTGAACACTGAACACACACTGGACACACACTGAACACACACAGGACACACACAGGACACACACAGAACACGCACTGAACACTGAACACACACTGAACACACACTGAACACACACTGAACACACACTGAACACACTGGACACACACTGAACACACACAGGACACACACTGAACACACACTGAACACACACAGGACACACACAGGACACACACAGGACACGCACTGAACACACTGAACATACACTGAACATACACTGAACACACACTGAACACACACTGAACACACACTGAACACACACTGAACACTGAAAACACACTGAACACACTGAACACACTGAACACTGAACACACACTGAACACACACTGAACACACTGAACACACACTGAACACACTGAACACACTGGACACACACTGGACACACACTGAACACACACTGAACACACACTGAACACACACTGAACACACACTGAACACACACTGAACACACACTGAACACACACTGAACACACACAGGACACACACTGAACACACTGAACACACACTGAACACACACTGAACACACACAGGACACACACAGGACACACGCTGAACACACACTGAACACACACAGGACACACACTGAACACACACTGAACACACACAGGACACACACTGGACACACACTGGACACACACTGGACACACACTGAACACACACTGAACACACACTGGACACACACTGGACACACACTGGACACACACTGGACAGCTACTGAACACACACTGAACACACACAGAACACACACTGAACACACACTGAACACACACTAAACACTGGACACCTACTGAACACACACTGAACACACACAGGACACACACTGAACACACACTGAACACACACAGGACACACACAGGACACGCACTGAACACACTGAACATACACTGAACACACACTGAACACACACTGAACACACACTGAACACACACTGAACACACACTGAACACACACTGAACACTGAAAACACACTGAACACACTGAACACACTGAACACTGAACACACACTGAACACACACTGAACACACTGAACACACACTGAACACACTGAACACACTGGACACACACTGGACACACACTGAACACACACTGAACACACACTGAACACACACTGAACACACACTGAACACACACTGAACACACTGAACACACACTGAACACACACAGGACACACACAGGACACACACAGGACACACACTGAACACACACAGGACACACACTGAACACACACTGAACACACACAGGACACACACTGGACACACACTGGACACACACTGGACACACACTGAACACACACTGAACACACACTGGACACACACTGGACACACACTGAACACACACTGGACAGCTACTGAACACACACTGAACACACACAGAACACACACTGAACACACACTGAACACACACTAAACACTGGACACCTACTGAACACACACTGAACACACCCTGAACACACACTGAACACACACTGAACACACACAGAACACACACAGAACACACACAGAACACACACTGAACACACACAGAACACACACAGAACACACACTGAACACGCACTGAACACGCACTGAACACGCACTGAACACGCACTGAACACACACTGAACACACACTGAACACACACTGAACACACACTGAACACACACAGAACACACACAGAACACACACAGAACACACACAGAACACACACTGAACACACACAGAACACACACAGAACACACACAGAACACTCACTGAACACACACTGAACATACACTGAACACACACAGAACACACACTGGACACACACTGGACACATACTGAACACACACTGAACACTGAACACACACTGAACACACACTGAACACACACTGAACACACACTGAACACACACTGAACACACACTGAACACACAATGAACACACACTGAACACACACTGAACACTGAGCACACACTGAACACACACTGAACACACACAGGACACACACAGGACACACACAGGACACACACTGAACACACACAGGACACACACTGAACACACACTGAACACACACAGGACACACACTGGACACACACTGGACACACACTGGACACACACTGAACACACACTGAACACACACTGGACACACACTGGACACCCACTGAACACACACTGGACAGCTACTGAACACACACTGAACACACACAGAACACACACTGAACACACACTGAACACACACTAAACACTGGACACCTACTGAACACACACTGAACACACCCTGAACACACACTGAACACACACTGAACACACACAGAACACACACAGAACACACACAGAACACACACTGAACACACACAGAACACGCACAGAACACGCACAGAACACGCACTGAACACGCACTGAACACGCACTGAACACGCACTGAACACGCACTGAACACACACTGAACACACACTGAACACACACTGAACACACACAGAACACACACAGAACACACACAGAACACACACAGAACACACACTGAACACACACAGAACACACACAGAACACACACAGAACACTCACTGAACACACACTGAACATACACTGAACACACACAGAACACACACTGGACACACACTGGACACATACTGAACACACACTGAACACTGAACACACACTGAACACACACTGAACACACACTGAACACACACTGAACACTGAACACACACTGAACACACACTGAACACTGAGCACACACTGAACACACACTGAACACACACTGAACACACACTGAACACACACAGAACACACACTGAACACACACAGAACACACACTGAACACACTCTGAACACACACAGAACACACACTGAACACACACAGAACACACACTGAACACACACTGAACACACACAGAACACACACAGAACACTCACTGAACACACACTGAACACACACTGAACACACACAGAACACACACAGAACACACACTGGACACACACTGAACACACACTGAACACACACTGAACACACACAGAACACACACTGAACACACACTGAACACACACTGGACACACACTGAACACACACTGAACACACACTGGACACACACTGAACACACACTGAACACACACAGAACACGCACTGAACACGCACTGAACACACACAGAACACGCACTGAACACGCACTGAACACGCACAGAACACGCACTGAACACGCACAGAACACACACTGAACACACACTGAACACACACTGAACACACACAGAACACACACTGAACACACACTGAACACGCACTGAACACACACAGAACACACACTGAACACACACTGAACACACACAGAACACACACTGAACACACACTGAACACACACTGAACACACACTGAACACACACTGGACACACACTGAACACACACTGAACACACACTGGACACACACTGAACACACACTGAACACACACAGAACACGCACTGAACACGCACTGAACACACACAGAACACGCACTGAACACGCACTGAACACGCACAGAACACGCACTGAACACGCACAGAACACACACTGAACACACACTGAACACACACTGAACACACACAGAACACACACTGAACACACACTGAACACACACAGAACACACACAGAACACACACAGAACACACACTGAACACACACAGAACACACACAGAACACACACAGAACACTCACTGAACACACACTGAACATACACTGAACACACACAGAACACACACTGGACACACACTGGACACATACTGAACACACACTGAACACTGAACACACACTGAACACACACTGAACACACACTGAACACACACTGAACACTGAACACACACTGAACACACACTGAACACTGAGCACACACTGAACACACACTGAACACACACTGAACACACACTGAACACACACAGAACACACACTGAACACACACAGAACACACACTGAACACACTCTGAACACACACAGAACACACACTGAACACACACAGAACACACACTGAACACACACTGAACACACACAGAACACACACAGAACACTCACTGAACACACACTGAACACACACTGAACACACACAGAACACACACAGAACACACACTGGACACACACTGAACACACACTGAACACACACTGAACACACACAGAACACACACTGAACACACACTGAACACACACTGGACACACACTGAACACACACTGAACACACACTGGACACACACTGAACACACACTGAACACACACAGAACACGCACTGAACACGCACTGAACACACACAGAACACGCACTGAACACGCACTGAACACGCACAGAACACGCACTGAACACGCACAGAACACACACTGAACACACACTGAACACACACTGAACACACACAGAACACACACTGAACACGCACTGAACACGCACTGAACACACACAGAACACACACTGAACACACACTGAACACACACAGAACACACACTGAACACACACTGAACACACACTGAACACACACTGAACACACACAGAACACACACTGAACACACACTGAACACACACTGGATTTCACACTGGAGTCTTGATCCATTCATAAACACACATCTGCACAATGTTTATTAATGAGCAGTTTATTAATGAGCAGTTTATTAATGATCAGTTTATTAATGAGCAGTTTATTAATGAGCAGTTTATTAATGAGCAGTTTATTAATGAGCAGTTTATTAATGAGCAGTTTATTAATGAGCAGTTTATTAATGAGCAGTTTATTAATGAGCAGGTTATTAATGAGCAGTTTATTAATGAGCAGTTTATTAATGAGCAGTTTATTAATGAGCAGTTTATTAATGAGCAGGTTATTAATGAGCAGTTTATTAATGAGCAGGTTATTAATGAGCAGTTTATTAATGAGCAGTTTATTAATGAGCAGTTTATTAATGAGCAGGTTATTAATGACAGTGATCTGCTGTCTGTGCAGGGGAAGGCATGGAGTGGGCAGAATTGATATCGTGGAGAACCGCTTCATTGGGATGAAGTCCAGAGGTAAGGATGTCACGTTTATGCTTGTGTGCGATTCCTTTATCCACAGAAACTGCTTTCAAAATGGACGCTTTATCAGTTCATGCCATTCCCTGCGGATCCAACACGTGACTTTATGAGGACGAAGAGTTGTAGCTCAAACCGGAATATTCATTAATTATTATTAAATAATTAAATAATTATTATAATTATTATTTACAAAATATATTAAAACATTTATAAATGTATAAAATTTTACACACACACACACACATTCACTCACACACACACTCACACATGTTTGTTTTTGGGAAATGTGAGGACATTCCATAGGCGTAATGGTTTTTATACCGTACAAACCGTATTTTCTATCCCCTTACACTGCCCCTAAACCTACCCATCACACACACACACACACACACACACACACTGCCCCTAAACCTACCCATCACACACACACACACACACACACACACACACACACACACACACACACACACTGCCCCTAAACCTACCCATCACACACACACACACACACACACACACACTGCCCCTAAACCTACCCATCACACACACACACACACACACACTGCCCCTGCCCCTAAACCTAGCCCTCACAGGAGACTGTGCAGTTCACTTTCTGGGAAAAAACCTCATTCTGTGATTTATAAGCATTTTGAAAAGTGAGGACATGGGGAACGTCCTCATATTTCACCCTCTTTTTGTAATACCCATGTCATTATACACATTTGTGTCCTGATATTTCACAAAAACATGCCCACACACACACACACACACTCACACAGGGTTTTTTTTTAAATGTGAGGACATTCCATAGGCGTAATGGTTTTTATACCGTACAAACCGTATTTTCTATCCCTTTACACTGCCCCTAAACCTACCCATCACACACACACACACACACACACACACACACACACACACACACACACACACACACACTCACACACAGACACACACACTTATATATAATTAAATATAAATATAGATTTTTTCCACTTATTTTTGTCAATAATAATAATAATACATTTTCCTATATTATTATGACATATGAATATAATTTTGTCATAATTTCTTTACTTGCACTTTTAATTTATGATCATCATTACTATAAATCCCCTCACGCATCATCTTCCTCTCAAATATCTAAACACTAAAACAATCAAGACACGTTTGCTGAAGCAAAATGACTGAAGATATTGGAAAAAAAATGGGTTTGTGCTAAAAAACAAGAACTAAAATCAGCCATCTTGTTTTTTCTTTTGCATTAGGAGTGTTTCTCTGACTCCATTGGCTGATGTTAGTTGTGGTTTTAAGCACAAACTCACGTCGTTTTGATGACTATCTTCAGTCATTCGGCTTCTATGTATCGAGGCATTAGGTGTTCCTGAACACTTTCCGGATGCGCTGCTGTATATAAAGACACAAGTAACTTTTGTTTGAGATATTTGTGCTGGAAAACAAGACAAGGCGTCACACGCTGGTCCCCGGGGCCGTTTGTGACAGCGGCGGCCCTCCTCACGACGCTCTGATTGCCAAATTGACTCCGGCTTCACGGCAGACTGGCAGGCGGGAATTGGAAAATACGGAACGTCTTGTTTTCCACCCGGTTCACAGCAGATCAGACCTGTTGTTCTGCGCAGGATGTGGAAGTGTGCGTTTAGCGGCCCCTGACAGCCTGTGTTTATGTGACACAGTCCAGGAGAAGCCAGTGAACCGAGCGCTCATCCACAGCTCCAGAGAGCCACTGTCATCCCGACGGCGGAGGAAGGATTGATCCGGCGGGATGAGGATTCCTCATGCTTTTAATCATCTTTACTTTCTGCATTCAAATACTGCCACTCAGACCAAAAACACAGTTCTTTTATTCATCAAGGGCGCGTTAAATTGATCAAAAGTTACAGTCAATAGAATAATAAATGTTTTTCAGTTCTTTAGAACGTTCTATTCATATAATAATCGCGTCATTCGCACCACCTCATTAGCGCAAATCGAGTCATTCGCACCACCTCATTCGAACAAATCGAGACATTCGCACCACCTCATTCACGCAAATCAAGTCATTCGCACCACCTCATTCACGCAAATCGAGTCATTCGCATCACCTCATTCGCGCAAATCGAGTCATTCGCACCACCTCATTCGCGCAAATCGACTCATTCGCACCACCTCATTCGCGCGAATCGCGTCATTCGCACCACCTCATTCGCGCAAAACGCGTCATTCGCACCACCTCATTCGCGAATGCTGCGCCGTTCGCGCCACCTCATTCGCGCAAACCACGTCGTTTGCGCCATCTCATTCACGCAGACCGCGTCGTTCGCGCCACCTCATTTGCGCGAATCGCATCATTCCCGCAAATAGCGTCATTCACACCACCTCATTCGTGCAAATCGAGTCATTCGCACCACCTCATTCGCGTGAATCGCATCATTCGCACCACGTCATTCGCGAACGATGCGTCCTTTGCGCCACCTCATTCGCGCAAATCGTGTCATTCGCACCACCTCATTCACGCAAATCGACTCATTCGCACCACCTCATTCGCACAAATCGTGTCATTCGCACCACCTCATTCACGCAAATCGAGTCATTCGCACCACCTCATTCACGCAAATCGAGTCATTCGCATCACCTCATTCGCGCAAATCGTGTCATTCGCACCACCTCATTCACGCAAATCGAGTCATTCGCACCACCTCATTCACGCAAATCGAGTCATTCGCATCACCTCATTCGCGCAAATCGAGACATTCGCACCACCTCATTCACGCAAATCAAGTCATTCGCACCACCTCATTCACGCAAATCGAGTCATTCGCATCACCTCATTCGCGCAAATCGAGTCATTCGCACCACCTCATTCGCGCAAATCGACTCATTCGCACCACCTCATTCGCGCGAATCGCGTCATTCGCACCACCTCATTCGCGCAAAACGCGTCATTCGCACCACCTCATTCGCGAATGCTGCGCCGTTCGCGCCACCTCATTCGCGCAAACCACGTCGTTTGCGCCATCTCATTCACGCAGACCGCGTCGTTCGCGCCACCTCATTTGCGCGAATCGCATCATTCCCGCAAATAGCGTCATTCACACCACCTCATTCGTGCAAATCGAGTCATTCGCACCACCTCATTCGCGTGAATCGCATCATTCGCACCACGTCATTCGCGAACGATGCGTCCTTTTGCGCCACCTCATTCGCGCAAATCGTGTCATTCGCACCACCTCATTCACGCAAATCGACTCATTCGCACCACCTCATTCGCACAAATCGTGTCATTCGCACCACCTCATTCACGCAAATCGAGTCATTCGCACCACCTCATTCACGCAAATCGAGTCATTCGCATCACCTCATTCGCGCAAATCGAGTCATTCGCACCACCTAATTCGCGCAAATCGACTCATTCGCACCACCTCAGTCGCGCAAATCGCGTCATTCGCACCACCTCATTCGCGAATGCTGCGCCGTTCACGCCACCTCATTCGCGCAAACCACGTCGTTTGCGCCATATCATTCACGCAGACCGCGTCGTTCGCGCCACCTCATTTGCGCGAATCGCATCATTCCCGCGAATAGCGTCATTCACACCACCTCATTCGTGCAAATCGAGTCATTCGCACCACCTCATTCGCGTGAATCGAGTCATTCGCACCACCTCATTCGCGTGAATCGCGTCATTCACGCCACCTAATTCGCGCAAATCGCATCATTCGCACCACGTCATTCGCGAACGATGCGTCCTTCGCGCCACCTCATTCGCGCAGACCACGTTGTTCGCTCCAGAGAGCTACTGTCATCCAGACGGAGCGGTGGATGAAGGACTGATCCGGGCGGGATGAGGATTCCTCATGCATTTAAACATCTTTAGTTTCTGCATTAAAATACTGCCACTCAGACCAAAAACACAGTTCTTTTATTCATCAAGGGCGCGTTAAATTGATCAAAAGTTACAGTTAATACATTTATTATTCTATTTCAGTTCTTTAGAACGTTCTTTTCATATAATAATAACTGTTTTACTGTATTTTTAATCACATAAATAGTGTAATTTGCGCCACCTCATTTGTGCGAATCGCGTCATTAACGGCACCTCATTCGCGCAAATCGAGTCATTCGCACCACGTCATTCGCGCGAATCGCGTCATTCGCACCACCTCATTCGTGCAAATCGAGTCATTCGCACCACCTCATTCGCGCAAATCGCATCATTCGCACCACGTCATTCGCGAACGACGCGTCCTTCGCACCACCTCATTCGCGCAAATCGACTCATTTGCACCACCTCATTCGCGCAAATAGCATCATTCGCACAACCTCATTTGCGGCACCTCATTCACGAATGCTGCGGCGTTCACGCCACCTCATTCGCGCAAACCACGTCGTTTGCGCCACCTCATTTGCACGAATCACATCATTTGCGCGAATCACATCATTTGCGCGAATAGCGTCATTCGCACCACCTCATTCGCGCAAATCGCATCACTCGCACCACCTCATTTGCGGCACCTCATTCACGAATGCTGCGCCGTTCACGCCACCTCATTCACGCAGACCGTGTCGTTCGCGCCACCTCATTTGCGCGAATCGCATCATTCGCATCACCTCATTCGCGCAAATCGCGTCATTCGCACCACCTCATTCGCACAAATCGAGTCATTCGCACCAATCGCATCATTCGCGCCACCTCATTCGCACAAATCGAGTCATTCGCACCACCTCATTCGCGCAAACCACGTCGTTTGCGCCACCTCATTTGCACGAATCGCATCATTCGCACGAATAGCGTCATTCGCACCACCTCATTCGCGCAAATCGCATCATTCGCACCACCACATTTGTGTCACCTCATTCACGAATGCTGCGCCGTTCGCGCCACCTCATTCACGCAGACCGTGTCGTTCGCGCCACCTCATTTGCGCGAATCGCATCATTCGCGCGAATAGCGTCATTCGCACCACCTCATTCGCGCAAATCGAGTCATTCGCACCACCTCATTCGTGCAAATCGAGTCATTCGCACCACCTCATTCGCGCAAATCGCATCATTCGCACCCCGTCATTCGCGAACGACGCGTCCTTCGCGCCACCTCATTCGCGCAGACCACGTCGTTCGCTCCAGAGAGCCACTGTCATCCAGACGGAGCGCCGGAGGAAGGACTGATCCGGGCGGGATGAGGATTCCTCATGCTTTTAATCATCTTTAGTTTCTGCATTCAAATACTGCCACTCAGACCAAAAACACAGTTCTTTTATTCATCAAGGGCGCGTTAAATTGATCAAAAGTTACAGTTGATACATTTATTATTCTATTTCAGTTCTTTAGAACGTTCTTTTCATATAATAATAATCGTAAATGTTTCAGATCCTCATATGAGAGTGTTTAGTGAAGGGTGACACTGAAGACTGGAGTAATGATGATAAATTCAGCTTTGATCACAGAATATAAATTACACTTTACTATATATTCACATATAAAACAGCTGATCTACACTGGAATAATATTTCACTGTTTTACTGTATTTTTAATCACATAAATCATGTGCCACCTCATTCGCGCAAATCGTATCATTCATGGCGCCTCATTCGCACAAATCGCGTCATTCGTGCAAATCGCGTCATTCACGCAAATCGTATCATTCATGGCGCCTCATTCGCGCAAATCGCGTCATTCACGCCACCTCATTCACGCAAATCGTGTCATCCGCGCCACCTCGTTCGCGCAAATCGCGTCATTCATGCAAATCATATCATTCATGGCGCCTCATTCGCGCAAATCGCGTCATTCACGCCACCTCATTCGCGCAAATCGTGTCATCCGCGCCACCTCATTTGCGCAAATCGTATCATTCATGGCGCCTCATTTGTGCAAATCGCGTCATTCACGCCACCTCATTTGCGCAAATCGTGTCATCCGCGCAACCTCATTTGCGCAAATCGCGTCATTCACGCAAATCGCGTCATTCACGCCACCTCATTCGCGCAACTCGTGTCATTCGCGCCACCTCATTTGCGCAAATCGCGTCATTCACGCAAAACGTATCATTCATGGCGCCTCATTCGTGCAAATCGTGTAATTCGCGGCACCTCATTCGCGCAAATCGAGTAATTTGCGCCACCTCATTCCACCTCATTTTATTTTTTATTAATATTTTGAACTAGCTTTTTTTTTTGTATTTTTAACTTTTTTAAGGTTTACTATATATTTTTTTTTTTTATGTCCAGTTTTCAGTTCATTGCCTCTCCTTTGTTATGCTAATTTTTTATCTTTGATCACAGGAATAAATGACACTTTACTATTTATTCACGTAGAAAACAGCTGATCTACACTGGAGGAATATTTCACTGATTTTACTGTATTTTATATAAAATAAACGCAGCTTTCTTTGAGCAGAAGAGACTAAAAAGAACAAATCTGAATGGAAAATAGAAAATTGGAAATTAATCCGTTTTAATAGTGAATATAATCTAGTATTATGGCACTAACAAGTGTAGTAAAAATAGAAAAAAAATCATAATTTAAGTTGTGTTAATGAGGGACTGTTATTTATATTATTATAGTTTTTATTAATATTTTGAATTTGCTTTTTTTTGTTTGTTTACTCCCAGTGTTTTCAGTTCATTGCCCCGTCTCGAATTGTTGTATAGTGTAAGTTTGTCATATAATATTTGTCTTCAGCTTTATGTAAGTGTGGCGTGACCCTCCAGCTGGAGTCATTAAGCCCTTCACGTGTGTGTGGAGTGTGTGTGTGTGTGTGTGTGTGTGTGTTTGTGAGTCTTTTGAAGTGTTAAAGCTGCATTAACGCCACGCTCCTGAGCTCTTTCTGCCCGGGCAGGAGCGAGGAATGATAAGCCGTGTGTTACTTGTGTGTGTGTGTGAGGACGCCTGAAGGGCCCACCAGACATTTAACCTCACAACACACACACACACACACACACACATCTGAACTGTGTAAAAGAGGAGTGTAAACCGGGGCGCTTGTGTGGGCATAATCTGTGCTCCTCTGGCTTCATCTCTCCAGATCTTAATACCTGACGGTGTTAGAAGAGACTTTTATCTGATGCTTTAGCTCCTCAATCTCCTGCGCTAAATCCCTCCGAGTCTTAATGTATCAGATTGCCACTTTTCAGGACTTAAGCGAAGGGTAATTTGCTAAGTCTTGTTTTGGGCAGGAGTTACTGTGGCGTTCAGGGGTTTGGGCCCAGAGCCGGTTTTTCTGCCCCGAGGGACGGAGATTGTTTTACACACAAAACTCTGAGGAGTCAAAGAGCTTTTGTTTAATAAACGAGTCCCGGCTAGTCTGTTTTATTTAAGCCACATTAATATATATCAGATCCTTTTGCTGACCCGTCGAGGCATGGACTCCTCTAGACCCCTGAAGGTGTGCTGTGGGATCAGGCACCAAGATGTTAGCAGCAGATCCTTTAAGTCCTGTAAGTTGCGAGCCGGGGCCTCCATGGATTGGACTTGTTTGTTCAGCTCATCCCACAGATGCTCGATTGGATTGAGATCTGGGGAATTTGGACTCAAACTCGTTGTTGTGCTCCTCAAACCATTCCTGAAGCATTTGTGCTTCCTCAGACCAGGCCACCTTCTTCCAGTTCTGATGCTCACGGGCCACTGTTGGTGCTTTGGGCGGGGTCAGGGGTCAAGGGTCAGCATCCACAAACTGAGATCCTCTGTGTATTCTGACCCCTTTCTATCAGAACCAGCATTAAAGGGATAGTTCACCCAAAAATGAACGGCTCTACAATAACTTTATGAATCGGCGATAATAGTTTTTGTGCGCAAAAAAACCCTAAATAACGACTTATATAGTGATGACGATTTCAAAACACGGCCTCATGAAGCTTCGAAGCGTTATGAATCAGTGAGTCGATTCAGCAGTTTGAATCGCCAAATTTCAGCGGTTTGACGCGCGATCCGAATCATCATTCGACTCACTGATTCATAACGCTTTGAAGCTTCATGAGGCCGTGTTTTGAAATCGTCATCACTATATAAGTCGTTATTTTGGGTTTTTTTGCGCACAGAAACTATTCTCGTCTTCATAAAGTTATTGTAGAGCCGCTGTAGTGAGATGGACTTTGTAACTTTAGTCTTTAGTGTCTTTTAAGGGTCTTGAGAGTGTAAAGTTGAGCCAATGGAGGCCTTTCAGAGCATCAGATTTACACTAAAATATCTTCATTTGTGTCTGAAGATGAACGGAGGTCTGACGGGTGTCCAACCACATGAGGCTCAGTCATTAATCACACAATTTACATTTCTGGGTGAACTAACCCTTTAAGGCAGTTCTGAAGGCGAAAGGGGGTCAAACACAGTATTGGTGTGTGTTCCTAATAATCCTTTAGGTGAGTGTAGGTTGAAAGCCACATTAGTTGATTCTTTATAATCTGAATATATATTGGTGTGTGTTTTTCCTGGCCTGTCGACTCAATCTATCAGCAGTGTGTGTGTGTGTGTGTGTGTGTGTGTGTGTGTGTGTGTGTGTGTGTGTGTGTGTGTGTGTGTGTGTGTGTGTGTGTGTGTGTGTGTGTGTGTGTGTGTGTAAAGCCTTGGTTCTGAAGAATAACCGTGTGTCCGCTCATCATCTCCGCTCCTGATGGTGTGTGACCCTCCAGACGTCTGAGTGAAAGCTTCATTTCTGTGTGTCAGACTCCGAGCGGGGAAATTGTAGGGTAGAGCCGACCTGACCGCTGGATCCTGACAGAGGACGATTGTTGCCTTTCCCGGTTCTATTATCATTCATCCTGCTGTCAATGTGCCCATCATGGGGATTTGGATTTCATTGGGGATGTCCAGCCTGCATCCTCTCTCTATCTGTCCATTAAACATACAGGGTTTCCGTGGGTCTTAAAAAAGGCTTCATTTGTTTTTTAAGGCCTTAAAGGAACACCCCACTATTTTTAAATAAACAAAGCTGCGTTTATTTAATCAAGCTCCAAAAACAGCTCGTTTTGATATTGCGGGATCTGTGATGTCACACAGGCAAACACATTTGCATATGCCCGCCTCCAGAGCAAGACATCGACCAATAGTTACACATCATCACACCATAGGCTCCGCCCAGCACACGCAAAGAGACTCAGTAACACACTGCGGTAGAAATTAACAATGTGAGTTTTTATATTTATAACGTATGATAGTCAAGTCAAGTCAACTTTATTTATATAGCGCTTTTAACAATGTAGATTGTTTCAAAGCAGCTTTACAGTGTTAAACAGGAAAATAATGCAGCATAATTTTATTCAGCTGTATAGCCGTTCTGGAGAAAACGCTGATGTCATCAGTTCATTTCAATTATCATACAGTGACAGTGTGGGCTTTAGATCAATAATTCGATCAGTGATTTAGTTTAAATGGTTAATTTAGTTTATTAATTAGATTTATTTCGATGTTTAGTTGAAAAATGTAGTGATACAGTAAAGCAACATCACACGACCAAGAGTTATCCTGAATACCGTCACATGTGACTGATTTCATACAACAGTTCAAGTAGTTAATATTAAGTCGCTTACATTTTAGACACAAGTTTTTGTTCTATTTCAGCAGCGGAGTTCCAAATAAAGATGGAAGCAACACTCGACTGCGTTTCATTGCTGAATGATTCAGCGATTGAACGAATCGGTTGAGTCTAAGATTCAATGACTCGTTCGTAAACAACTGCCTAGTTCTTAAATTAATCAGCCGATTCATCAGCACATTTTTTTTTTCAATATTTGTACGCACTGGAAAAACTCACGAAAAAATCTCTGTTCGTACGCACATGAATTTGTTCTTAACCTCGTTCTGATGTTAGTGAATTAGGAGTTTTCTAAATGAGCGTCCGCTTGCATGAGGTTAGTCATTTCCATAAAACACACCCAACCATCTCCAAATAAGGGCTTTCCACCCAACCCATCTCCATATAAGGGCAACCATCTCCAAATAAGGGCTTTCCACCCAACCCATCTCCATATAAGGGCTTTCCACCCAACCCATCTCCATATAAGGGCTTTCCACCCAACCCATCTCCATATAAGGGCTTTCCACCCAACCCATCTCCATATAAGGGCTTTCCACCCAACCCATCTCCATATAAGGGCAACCATCTCCATATAAGGGCTTTCCACCCAACCCATCTCCAAATAAGGGCTTTCCACCCAACCCATCTCCAAATAAGGGCTTTCCACCCAACCCATCTCCATATAAGGGCTTTCCACCCAACCCATCTCCAAATAAGGGCTTTCCACCCAACCCATCTCCATATAAGGGCAACCATCTCCAAATAAGGGCTTTCCACCCAACCCATCTCCATATAAGGGCTTTCCACCCAACCCATCTCCATATAAGGGCTTTCCACCCAACCCATCTCCATATAAGGGCTTTCCACCCAACCCATCTCCATATAAGGGCAACCATCTCCATATAAGGGCTTTCCACCCAAACCATCTCCATATAAGGGCTTTCCACCCAACCCATCTCCATATAAGGGCAACCATCTCCATATAAGGGCTTTCCACCCAACCCATCTCCATATAAGGGCAACCATCTCCATATAAGGGCTTTCCACCCAACCCATCTCCATATAAGGGCTTTCCGCACGTGCAAACACGCCCACACATCTCCAAATAAGGGCTTTTGGGTCGTTTTAACCTAGCAATTGGGTTGTTTTAACCCAGTGAATGGGTCGTTTTAACCCAGCGATTGGGTTGTTTTAACCCAGCAATTGGGTCGTTTTAACCCAGCGGTTGGGTTGTTTTTAACCCAGCAAGCAATTGGGTTGTTTTAACCCAGTGAATGGGTTGTTTTAACCCAGCGGTTGGGTCATTTTAACCCAGCGGTTGGTTTGTTTTAACCCAGTAATTGGGTTGTTTTAACCCAGTGAATGGGTCGTTTTAACCCAGCGGTTGGGTTAAATGTTTGCTTAAAATAACCCAATTGCTGGGTTAGTCTGTCAATGGAGGACAGAAATCTTTCCATTTCATTACAAATCTCTTCATTGACAAAGGCGAGTCACATTTAATCCGACCATCAAAGCAGAATAAACTACACTCTAAAATATGCTGGGTTAAAAACAACCCAAGTTGGGTTGAAAATGGATTAACCCAGCGATGGGGTTGTTTTAACCCAGCGGTTGGGTTAAATGTTTGCTTAAAACAACCCAATTGCTGGGTTAGTCCATTTTCAACGCAACTTGGGTTGTTTTTAAACCAGCATTTTTTAAAGTGTATAAAACAAAAATAAGAGATTTCGTACGGCCCTAAAATAAATTGCACGCACTGCAAAAAATAAGGATTTAGCTCAAAACATCCTTAAATCAAGACGCATTTAGTCTTGTTTTCTGAGAAAAAAGAAAAAATGAAGTGATTTTATGCTTAAAACAAGAACAAATATCTGTCATTGGTTATGAAAATGATTTGCATTTGAATCAAGTGGATTTTTATGAACACATCGGCAGATATTTGTTCTCTTCAAGCAATCAAACTTTCAGCTATTAATGTCAAACGAAATTGTATTGAAGTGTCTCTTACACAGCTGATTGTGAGAACATATTGACGTGTTGTCAAGCTCTTAAATGTGCCTTCGCAGACACAAGAGAAGAAGCTCATGTTGTTGTTCCCGTCAGGAATCTACGAAACCCCCGGAGGAACCATCCTGCTCCACGCTCATCTGGACATCGAGACCTTCACGATGGACCGCGAGGTTCGGAAGATCAAGCAGAGTCTGGGCATCAAGTTCTCGGAGCTCATCTATAACGGTGTGTGTGTGTGTGTGTGTGTCTCAGGTGTCTTAATCTGTGTGTTGTGAGCAGCAGGTTTCCCTCTGCTCCTCCTCTCTCATAATAGGATTTGTCCCATTAGAGGCTGATTACCGAGGCCGTGTGATTAGGGCCGGCGAGGGCCCGTCCCTCAGAGGTGTGAGCAGCAGGACGCTCGCCGCAGATTAAACTCATTAGACTCTTACACTGAGCCGGTTCAGTCCACGTCCCACAGAGAGACGGGCTGCTTCACACACCTGTGCGCTGAACACATCACAGCCCACGGGCTTTGGCTTCGGACAGCAGCTCTTCCTCCTCCTCTGTGTTTCTGTCTTAAAGGGATAGTTCACCCAAAAACCATACGTTAATGTTTATCTGCTCACCCCCGGGGCATCCAAGATGTAGGTGTGTTTGTTTCTGCAGTTGAAAAGAAATTAAGGTTTTTGATGAAAACAGTCTCCATATAATGGACTTCAATGGGCTCCAAACGGTTCAAGGTCCAAATGACAGTTTCAGTGCAGCTTTAAACGACCCCAGATGATGAATAAGGGTCTGATCTAGACAAACCATCAGTTTCTGAGAGAAACCCAGCAGTATTTATGCTATTATTTTACCTCTTTTCAGAGGAGCGTGATCATCTCTGAGCTCAGACATAACTTCCGCTAAGTGAGGTCAAATTAGATCGTGGTCATAGATATATCGATCACAGATTCCTCATTCTACTGATCCGTGCAGTCGCTAATGAGGCATCTACGTATACATCTATGACCACGATCGAATTTTACCTCACTTGGCGGAAGTTATGGCGGAGCTCAGAGATGATCACGCTCGTACAGTACAGTGATTCAGTACAGTGATTCAGTACAGTGACTCAGTGCAGTGATTCAGTACAGTGACTCAGTACAGTGATTCAGTACAGTGACTCAGTGCAGTGATTCAGTACAGTGACTCAGTACAGTGATTCAGTGCAGTGACTCAGTGCAGTGACTCAGTTCAGTGACTCAGTGCAGTGACTCAGTGCAGTGACTCAGTGCAGTGACTCAGTGCAGTGAATCAGTGCAGTGACTCAGTGCAGTGAATCAGTGCAGTGACTCAGTGCAGTGACTCAGTGAAGTGACTCAGTGCAGTGACTCAGTGCAGTGACTCAGTACAGTGACTCAGTGCAGTGACTCAGTACAGTGATTCAGTGCAGTGACTCAGTACAGTGATTCAGTGCAGTGACTCAATGCAGTGATTCAGTGCAGTGACTCAGTGCAGTGACTCAGTACAGGGATTCAGTACAGTGACTCAGTACAGTGATTCAGTGCAGTGACTCAGTGCAGTGATTCAGTACAGTGACTCAGTACAGTGATTCAGTGCAGTGACTCAGTACAGTGATTCAGTGCAGTGACTCAGTACAGTGATTCAGTGCAGTGACTCAGTACAGTGATTCAGTGCAGTGACTCAGTACAGGGACTCAGTACAGGGACTCAGTACAGTGACTCAGTACAGTGACTCAGTACAGGGACTCAGTACAGTGACTCAGTGCAGTGATTCAGTGCAGTGACTCAGTACAGGGATTCAGTACAGTGACTCAGTACAGTGATTCAGTGCAGTGACTCAGTGCAGTGACTCAGTACAGGGACTCAGTACAGTGACTCAGTACAGTGACTCAGTACAGTGATTCAGTGCAGTGACTCAGTACAGTGATTCAGTGCAGTGATTCAGTGCAGTGACTCAGTACAGGGATTCAGTACAGTGACTCAGTACAGTGATTCAGTGCAGTGACTCAGTGCAGTGATTCAGTACAGTGACTCAGTACAGTGATTCAGTGCAGTGACTCAGTACAGTGATTCAGTGCAGTGACTCAGTACAGTGATTCAGTGCAGTGACTCAGTACAGTGATTCAGTGCAGTGACTCAGTGCAGTGACTCAGTACAGGGACTCAGTACAGTGACTCAGTACAGGGACTCAGTACAGTGATTCAGTGCAGTGACTCAGTACAGTGATTCAGTGCAGTGATTCAGTGCAGTGACTCAGTACAGTGATTCAGTGCAGTGACTCAGTACAGGGACTCAGTACAGTGATTCAGTGCAGTGACTCAGTACAGTGATTCAGTGCAGTGACTCAGTACAGTGATTCAGTGCAGTGACTCAGTGCAGTGATTCAGTGCAGTGACTCAGTACAGTGATTCAGTGCAGTGACTCAGTGCAGTGACTCAGTACAGGGACTCAGTACAGTGACTCAGTACAGTGATTCAGTGCAGTGACTCAGTTCAGTGACTCAGTTCAGTGACTCAGTACAGTGACTCAGTGCAATGACTCAGTTCAGTTAGGTTAGGTATATGTATTGCTAACATGGTCTTGTTCATTCCTCTGTGAGCCACTAGTTAAAGGAACCCCTGTGGTGTGTGTGTGTGGTGTGTGTGTGTGTGTGTGTGTGTGAGAGTGTGACTGAAGTGCTGTCCTTCTGTCTCCGCTCAGGGTTCTGGTACAGTCCGGAGTGTGAGTTCGTCCGTCACTGTGTGGATAAATCTCAGGAGAATGTGGAGGGAAGCGTGCAGCTGTCCGTCTTCAAAGGCCAGGTGTACATCCTGGGCCGAGAATCGCCCAAATCCCTGTACAACGAGGAGCTGGTCAGGTAAAACTCAACATCTGCCTCCTCAACATCTGCATTCAGTCTGATGAACAGATCATCAATCATGTCAAATCAAAATACAGAAATGAGGCTGCACGATAACCAGAAGCGTATTGATCGCAATTATCAAATCAAAGGCTGTGATTTTATTAAATACATTACATAAATATATTATATTCACTATGAAATAGTATAATATACTATATACACTGCAACTCGATTACAGTAAATATGATACTGTAAACAATTTACGCCGTTTTGTGAACGAAAATTTACGCCAAAATAAAAGCATGAGGATCTGAAATTAAATTAAAAGTGAATGATTTAAGACATAAATATTAGTTGTGTAACTTAACATTTTTTATTTTAAAGTGCAATTGTAATTTACAACTGTGATATATTTCTGTCTTCATTTTTATAGTTAATCATCATAATAATAATAATGTTTAGAATTTTTTTATTCTATAAAAATATTATATAAAACTATATAATAAGAAGAATAATTGTTATTAATGTTATTATACTCAATTTTTATAGTTAATAATAATAATGATTTTTATGATTTTTTTTATTCTATAAAAATATTATATTGGCCCTTTATATAAAGGTATATAATAGTAATAATTATTATTAATGTTATTAGTCTTAATTCAGAAAGTTTATAATAATAATTATAATTGATGATTTTTTTATTCTATAAAAATATTATATATTATATAAAATTATGTAATAATAATAATTATTACAATAATTATTATTATTAATGGTAATAGTCTTAATTTTTATAGTTAAAAATAATAATAATTTATTTTTAATTAAATAAAAACAAAATATTATATACAATTATTTACTAATTATTATTAATGTTATTATTCTTAATTTTTTATAGTTTATAATAATTATAATTTGTATTTTCTATTGTATAAAAATATTATATATTAAATAAAATTATATAATAACTATTATTAATGTTATTTTATAGCTAATAATAATAATAATTCATGTTATATTATATAAAAATTGTATTATATATACAATTATTTAATAACTATAATTATTATACATTTTATTAGTCTTTATTTTTATAGGTAATAATAATTATAATAATTTTTTTTAATAAAAAATATTATATAAAATTATATAATAATAAAAATTAAACACCAGTGTGAGAGACTATTACAACTAAAATAAAATAAACTATAATACTAAACATATGATCATCAGAGAACCGTGAACATGCGAATAAAATATTGAAATATTAGCGTGAATAAACATTTTCTGCAGTAAAAGAGAAAGTTTTAGTTTAGTTTATAATGACGTGGACAGTCCCTTTTTTATCAAAAGAGCAGCTTTAGCCTCGGCTAATTTCCAGCTGTAGTCAGTTGTTAGGCATACATCAAGTAAAATAAATTACAATTATATTAAGCAAGTCTAGGCTAAGCAAGAGGGTGTAAGACGTACAAATGTGTGACACACACACACACACACACACTTGAGGCAAGCACAAACAAACAAGCACCAATTGCA
Organism: Gobio gobio; assembly: GCF_949357685.1. Lineage (NCBI taxonomy): Eukaryota > Metazoa > Chordata > Actinopteri > Cypriniformes > Gobionidae > Gobio > Gobio gobio. The sequence continues at coordinate 2,239,381 of NC_137100.1, read as the reverse complement.
AAGACATAAAAGCAGTTCATGCATTAAAACAGTACAAATTTCGCATACAAAATAATCCTACAAAGGCCACATTGAGACACAAGACCTAACATTGAGGCAGGCAACAAACAAACATGTTCATCACAAACACATCTGTCAGATTAATGTGTGCAGTTATAATTGTCGGACGGCCAGTTTTTAAAGGGTTAGTTCACCCAAAAATGTAAATTGTGTGATTAATGACTGAGCCTCATGTGGTTGGACACCCGTCAGACCTCCGTTCATCTTCAGACACAAATGAAGATATTTTAGTGTAAATCTGATGCTCTGAAAGGCCTCCATTGGCTCAACTTTACACTCTCAAGACCCTTAAAAGACACTAAAGACTAAAGTTACAAAGTCCATCTCACTACAGCGGCTCTACAATAACTTTATGAAGACGAGAATAGTTTCTGTGCGCAAAAAAACCCTAAATAACGACTAATATAGTGATGACGATTTCAAAACACGACATCATGAAGCTTCGAAGCGTTATGAATCAGTGAGTCGATTCAGCGGTTTGAAGCGTTATGAGTCAGTGAGTTGATTCAGCGGTTTGAAGCGTTATGAATCAGTGAGTCGAATCATGATTCGGATCGCGTGTCAAACCGCCAAACTGCTGAAATTTGGCGATCCAAACTGCTGAATCGACTCGCTGATTCATAACGCTCCAAACTGCTGAATCGACTCGCTGATTCATAACGCTCCAAACTGCTGAATCGACTCGCTGATTCATAACGCTTCAAACTGCTGAATCGACTCACTGATTCATAACGCTCCAAACTGCTGAATCGACTCACTGATTCATAACGTTCCAAACTGCTGAATCGACTCACTGATTCATAACGCTTCAAACTGCTGATTAGACTCACTGATTCATAACGCTCCAAACTGCTGAATCGACTCACTGATTCATAACGCTCCAAACTGCTGATTAGACTCACTGATTCATAACGCTTCAAACTGCTGAATCGACTCACTGATTCATAACGCTTCAAACCGCTGATTAGACTCACTGATTCATAACGCTTCAAACTGCTGATTAGACTCACTGATTCATAACGCTTCAAACTGCTGAATCGACTCACTGATTCATAACGCTCCAAACTGCTGAATCGACTCGCTGATTCATAACGCTTCAAACTGCTGAATCGACTCACTGATTCATAACGCTTCAAACTCCTGATTAAACTCACTGATTCATAACACTTCAAACCGCTGATTCGACTCACTGATTCATAACGCTTCAAACCGCTGATTAGACTCACTGATTCATAACGCTTCAAACTGCTGATTAGACTCACTGATTCATAACGCTTCAAACCGCTGATTAGACTCACTGATTCATAACGCTTCAAACTGCTGATTAGACTCACTGATTCATAACGCTTCAAACCGCTGATTAGACTCACTGATTCATAACGCTTCAAACCGCTGATTCGACTCACTGATTCATAACGCTTCAAACCGCTGATTAGACTCACTGATTCATAACGCTTCAAACTGCTGATTAGACTCACTGATTCATAACGCTTCAAACCGCTGATTAGACTCACTGATTCATAACGCTTCAAACTGCTGATTAGACTCACTGATTCATAACGCTTCAAACCGCTGATTAGACTCACTGATTCATAACGCTTCAAACTGCTGATTAGACTCACTGATTCATAACGCTTCAAACCGCTGATTAGACTCACTGATTCATAACGCTTCAAACTGCTGATTAGACTCACTGATTCATAACGCTTCAAACCGCTGATTAGACTCACTGATTCATAACGCTTCAAACTGCTGATTAGACTCACTGATTCATAACGCTTCAAACCGCTGATTAGACTCACTGATTCATAACGCTTCAAACTGCTGATTAGACTCACTGATTCATAACGCTCCAAACTGCTGATTAGACTCACTGATTCATAACGCTCCAAACTGCTGATTAGACCCACTGATTCATAACGCTTCGAACCGCTGATTAGACTCACTGATTCATAACGCTTCAAACTGCTGATTAGACTCACTGATTCATAACGCTCCAAACTGCTGATTAGACTCACTGATTCATAACGCTCCAAACTGCTGATTAGACTCACTGATTCATAACGCTCCAAACTGCTGATTAGACCCACTGATTCATAACGCTTCAAACCGCTGATTAGACTCACTGATTCATAACGCTCCAAACTGCTGATTAGACTCACTGATTCATAACGCTCCAAACTGCTGATTAGACCCACTGATTCATAACGCTTCAAACCGCTGATTAGACTCACTGATTCATAACGCTTCAAACTGCTGATTAGACTCACTGATTCATAACGCTCCAAACTGCTGATTAGACCCACTGATTCATAACGCTTCGAACCGCTGATTAGACTCACTGATTCATAACGCTTCGAACCGCTGATTAGACTCACTGATTCATAACGCTTCGAACCGCTGATTAGACTCACTGATTCATAACGCTTCAAACTGCTGATTAGACTCACTGATTCATAACGCTTCAAACCACTGAATCGACTCACTGATTCATAACGCTTCAAACTGCTGATTCGACTCACTGATTCATAACGCTTCACTGATTCATAACGCTTCAAACTGCTGATTAGACTCACTGATTCATAACGCTTCAAACTGCTGATTAGACTCACTGATTCATAACGCTCCAAACTGCTGATTAGACTCACTGATTCATAACGCTTCAAACTGCTGATTAGACTCACTGATTCATAACGCTTCAAACCGCTGATTAGACTCACTGATTCATAACGCTTCAAACTGCTGATTAGACTCACTGATTCATAACGCTTCAAACCGCTGATTAGACTCACTGATTCATAACGCTTCAAACTGCTGATTAGACTCACTGATTCATAACGCTTCAAACTGCTGATTAGACTCACTGATTCATAACGCTTCAAACTGCTGATTAGACTCACTGATTCATAACGCTTCAAACCGCTGATTAGACTCACTGATTCATAACGCTTCAAACTGCTGATTAGACTCACTGATTCATAACGCTCCAAACTGCTGATTAGACTCACTGATTCATAACGCTTCAAACCGCTGATTAGACTCACTGATTCATAACGCTTCAACCGTTGAATCGACTCACTGATTCATAACGCTTCAAACCACTGAATCAACTCACTGATTCATAACGCTTCAAACCGCTGATTAGACTCACTGATTCATAACGCTTCAAACTGCTGATTAGACTCACTGATTCATAACGCTTCAAACTGCTGATTAGACTCACTGATTCATAACGCTTCAAACTGCTGATTAGACTCACTGATTCATAACGCTTCAAACTGCTGATTAGACTCACTGATTCATAACGCTTCAAACCACTGAATCGACTCACTGATTCATAACGCTTCAAACCGCTGATTAGACTCACTGATTCATAACACTTCAAACCGCTGATTAGACTCACTGATTCATAACGCTTCGAACCGCTGATTCGACTCACTGATTCATAACGCTTCAAACCACTGAATCGACTCACTGATTCATAACGCTTCGAAGCTTCATGATGCCGTGTTTTGAAATCGTCATCTCTATATAAGTCGTTATTTAGGGTTTTTTCCGCACAAAAACTATTCTCGTCGATTCATAAAGTTATTGTAGAGCCGCTGTAGTGAGATGGACTTTGTAATGACGTAGGGTAAGTAATTAACGACAGAATTTTCATTTTTGGGTGAACTAACGCCCGTTTCACACATACTCCGTCTGCAGTGCGTATGCGGTGCAGGAGCAGCACGCGCTGTTGTGCTTTCATATATGCTGCGTTTGCAGCGCGCAACTGATCCGCGGTTGTATACCACAAACACAGCATTTATTCATTATTATTTTCATTTCAAATCCAAAAGTTGTTACTGAACATGGCTTGTCAGAATTGCAATTCTCTTTGTTTACACTTTCATAGATGTCACGTTTTAACGTAGTACATTTAAACAACGTTTTATTCAATTCATTACTTTATATTTATATAGCCTATATAACTTTATATAGCCTATAGCCTACTTTAGCTCACACAAGTGGCAAAACATTGAAATATAACTTATAGCCTATAAACATTTTAAATTAGAAACTTACAATAGAAACAGCCGACTCTCGTCTTCTCTTTCGTTTTTAAACCCTTTTAAAAGCAGGTCATAAAGACCTTTTTGTTTTTCCACCTCCAGGAACGTACGTGCTCTTCATTATTTCAATTTTTTTAACCTAAATGCCAGGTAAGGTGTCGTTTCCTTGCTTTACCCGAGAAAAAAAAGCCATGTGTTGACTTTGAAACAGAGTATATTTTAAATGACATACATCTGTGGTAAAATTACTAGATTTTCGTGTCAGTACATGTTTATTTTAAAGCGAACATTGTGCTGTCACTTTAATTCCGCAGTGCAGCACAGCAAAAAATAGACTCGGTACGGAAACGATCGCCGGACTGCTGCAGACGCAACGCACCTGGAACGGACTGACGGACAGCATCCGCGCGCAGTGTGAAAGCTGTAATCCGTTAACATGGGTACGGAAAAAAATACGCACCGCATACGCACTGCAAACGGAGTATGTGTGAAACGGGCGTAACCCTTTAAGGTGTGCAGTAAAGGAGGAATATATGTCTATATGTATGTCTTTTATTTGAATGGGCAATGAGTTCCAGTTTGGTGTAGCTGTGACAGGTTTGATCATAGTCAGATGATGATGTCACAGGAGCGTCTCTGGACACTGAGGTCATTGGGGTTTGACCCCTGTGTGTCCTGAGGGCAGGTCAGCTTGACCAAAGCGCCGCTAATGGCCTCTCAGAGTTTCATGCGTTTAAGTGTGGAAGCGTCGGGTTGGAAGGTCGGGCCCTTTCCTCGTCCCGCCACTTTAGCTCAAGGGGACAAAACGACCCTTGAAAGAAGCGCATTATGATGTTTACTTCCTGTCTCTATGAAGCCCCGCCTTCTGAGAAGCACACTGTGCTCTGATTGGTCGGCTGGAGCGGTGTGTTTTGATTGGTGTTCGGGAAATGCCCCGCCCCTTACCATAACTGACAGTTTCAACATATGACTAACTAACTCAAGCAGGCTCCGCCCCTTTATTCTACGCATGAATTATTATAATGAGGAATATTGTGGCGTGACGATTCCCGAAAGAAACTCAAAATGGAGGCGTTTCAGAATATTCAGATTCTGTTAAATAACTGAAGTTCAATATTTTAAAGTTTGAAAATGAAGAAATTAAGATAAATGTTAGTATTCTAATTTTAAATGTGCAATTTACAATCAAGTTTTTTTTTTGTTTTTTTTTGACAATTTTTCTTGCAATTGCTTTTTCTTTTCTTTTCCATTCTTGGTTATACTTTATTTTACAGTGTCTTTGTTACACATGTAGTTACCACACCGATCAAGCATAACATTATGACCAACTGAAGTGAGTTACACTGATGATCTGTTAGTGGGTGGGGTATATTCGGCAGCAAGTGAACATGTTGTCCTCAGAGTTGATGTGCTAGAAGCAGGAGAAATGGCCAAGCGTAAGGATTTGAGCGAGTGTGACAAATTCTCAATCCAATCGAGCATCTGTGGGATGTCCTGAACAAACAAGTGGCCTCACCTCGCAACTTACAGGACTTAAAGGATCTGCTGCTAACATCTTAGTGCCAGATCCCACAGGTCCAGATACAGTGAAGCTTTGGCATTGAGTTAATTATGTTTAAAATCAGCGTGCATGGATTGTTTCACTGATGCATGCTGGACCTCGGCGTCTCATAATTACACGACTTTGGGAACAGAATAGTACGTTTATGATAATGTGAGAGTGTTATTAACACAGCGGTTTCCTCCCACAACGCATCGATCCGCGAGAAATGTCACAATGTTGTCCTGCGGCGATTACACCGATACAGATGTCATATCAGAATGATTTCTGAAGTCTATTATGTTGTATATGATGGAAATCTTTCTATTTTTCGGCTATTGTTCCCACATGCTGCATTGATCTGGTGTAATGTTATGAAACGGCTTTGTGTTTAACAGTATGGACGTGCAGGGCGACTACGACCCCTGCGACGCCTCTGGATTCATCAAGATCAATGCGGTCAGGTCAGTGAGACAGCTCTGAGTGTTTCTGAGCTCCTGTCTCTCTTCAGGGTGTGTGACCGCCGCTCTTCTTCTGTGTTTCAGGCTGAGGGAACACAACCGTCTGCAGGGAGCCGCTCACAAGAAGCTCTGATTTGTGTGTTATGTGTAACTGTCGCACTCTTTTATCTGATTAAAACACACTAAACAAGTCCTTATCAGTTCATTCACATGATGTATGGATGGGGATGAGTGATGATTATACTACGGTTGAATGCTTGGATCTGATTGGCTGTCGAACGTTCTAAGGTGTGCGATTGTTTTCAGGGAAACGCACGGCAAAAGTAGTTCCGGCTGGTCTTGACCGCATTACAGCTCCATATCACTCCGCCAAATGAAAGTCTTTACAACAGCAAAAGAACCAAAACCCACATTGACCCAAGACATATACTGTAGTAAACAATAGGATAAAAACCACCAATTATTTCCCACAAAATTACATTTAATTATGTACGAAACGGAAACGCATATACTCTCTTCCTCCCGCAACATTTCACTTTCTCTCTCTAATAACTCACTGCATTAATAACTGCATTCATAACTGCATTATCAGTGGCTCAAGCCTCCATTACTAGCTCTAAAATGAGGTTTTGGAAATAGCAACGAAGGCTCGGGCTTGGATGCGTAAGAAATTAGTTCCACACACAAGAGCATTTTAAAGACAAAACATGACAAATGTCTTGAAATAAATCATCTGAACAATGTTTTGAGGTGTGGTGACCGTAGTATAAGCAGAATAATTTACTAATTATAAAATAATCGAATTATTTTCGAATAATTCAACGGCCCGTCGTCAATTATTCCTGACTTATTGTGTAACAGGGAATGTTCTCAGAACTCAAAACGTTCTTCCAGTTACATTAATATAGCGCAACGGAAGTAAAAACTTTTAATGATAACTTAGAAACGTTTCAAAACAGACCTACTGTGAGCTATGAGGTTGTGTTAGCTTCAGCCTGCATTGTAAACAGTCGTGTTATAATTAAACTACATTACCCATGATGCTGTGCAGAAAACACACCAATCAGAGAGTCAGAAAAAGCTAAATGCGCCAAGAGATCTCGTTAGCTCCGCCCACTCCCATGAAGCTCTCTATACACTCTCAAAATACTTAAAGTCGCCCTGTAGTCAATCATTTTATCCCTTAAAAATCACCTTCGATCACCAAAATGAAGTTTTTCCCAAAAATGAGTTTTTTTTCATGCCTTAAAATAGCTTGAATGTAATTCTACACCCTTGCTTCATGAATATGCTAATTAGCCCCGCCTCCACTCACTCACACAAGCTCAGAATACCTGATCCACTCGGCAAAAGTAGTTCCGGCTGGTCTTGACCGCATTACAGCTCTATATCACTCCGCCAAATGAAAGTCTTTACAACAGCAAAAGAACCAAAACCCACAGAACAAGCAAATAAATATATTAAACAATAGGACAAAAACACAAATTATTTCCATGTTTTTCCCACAAAATTACATTTAATTATGTACAAAACGGAAACGCATATACTCTCTTCCTCCCGCAACATACACACATACACACACGCTCTCTTTCTCTCTCTAATAACTCACTGCATTAATAACTGCATTAATAACTGCATTATCAGTGGCTCAAGCCTCCATTACTAGCCCTAAAATGAGGTTTTGGAAATAGCAACGAAGGCTCGGGCTTAGATGCGTAAGAAATTAGTTCCACACACAAGAGCATTTTAAAGACAAAACATGACAAATGTCTTGAAATAAATCATCTGAACAATGTTTTGAGGTGTGGTGACCGTAGTATAAGCAGAATAATTGACTAATTATAAAATAATTCAATTATTTTTCGAATAATTCAACGGCCCGTCGTCAATTATTCCTGACTTATTGTGTAACAGGGAATGTTCTCAGAACTCAAAACGTTCTTCCAGTTACATTAATATAGCGCAATGGACGTAAATACTTTTAATGATAACTTAGAAACGTTTCAAAACAGACCTACTGTGAGCTATGAGGTTGTGTTAGCTTCAGCCTGCATTGTAAACAGTCGTGTTATAATTAAACTACATTACCCATGATGCTGTGCAGAAAACACACCAATCAGAGAGTCAGAAAAAGCTAAATGTGCCAAGAGATCTCGTTAGCTCCGCCCACTCCCATGAAGCTCTCTATACACTCTCAAAATACTTAAAGTCGCCCTGTAGTCAATCATTTTATCCCTTAAAAATCACCTTCGATCACCAAAATTAAGTTTTTCCCAAAAATGAGTTTTTTTTCATGCCTTAAAATAGCTTGAATGTAATTCTACACCCTTGCTTCATGAATATGCTAATTAGCCCCGCCTCCACTCACTCACACAAGCTCAGAATACCTGATCCACTCGGCAAAAGTAGTTCCGGCCGGTCTTGACCGCATTACAGCTCCATATCACTCCGCCAAATGAAAGTCTTTACAACAGCAAAAGAACCAAAACCCACAGAACAAGCAAATAAATATATTAAACAATAGGACAAAAACACAAATTATTTCCATGTTTTTCCCACAAAATTACATTTAATTATGTACAAAACGGAAACGCATATACTCTCTTCCTCCCGCAACATACACACATACACACACGCTCTCTTTCTCTCTCTAATAACTCACTGCATTAATAACTGCATTAATAACTGCATTATCAGTGGCTCAAGCCTCCATTACTAGCCCTAAAATGAGGTTTTGGAAATAGCAACGAAGGCTCGGGCTTAGATGCGTAAGAAATTAGTTCCACACACAAGAGCATTTTAAAGACAAAACATGACAAATGTCTTGAAATAAATCATCTGAACAATGTTTTGAGGTGTGGTGACCGTAGTATAAGCAGAATAATTGACGTTTCGTGACCGCATTACCACCTCATTTATTCCTGACTTATTGCTCATCGTGTAACAGGGAATGTTCTCAGAACTCGAAACGTTCTTCCAGTTACATTAATAAAGCGCAACGGAAGTAAAAACTTTTAATGATAATTAAAAACGTTTTAAAACAGACCTACTGTGAGCTATGAGGTTGTGTTAGCTTCAGCCTGCATTGTAAACAGTCGTGTTATAATTAAACTACATTACCCATGATGCTGTGCGGAAAATCGGAAAAAGATAAATGCGCCTAGATTGTGTTAGCTCCGCCCACTTCCATGAAGCTCTGCGAATGCATAATCGAGTCTCGAATCTCTTAAAATACTTATAGTCCCTCTGCAATCAATCATTTTTATATTGTTTATATTTTTACCCCAGAAAAATATACAGGAATAACCTGGCTGATTTTTAATGATAACATACAGTAAATAAACTACATTACCCATGATGCTGTGCAGAAAACACACCAATCAGAGAGTCGGAAAAAAGCTAAATGCGCCAAGAGATCTCGTTAGCTCCGCCCACTTCTATGAAGCTCTCTATACACTCCCAAAATACTTAAAGTCCGCCTGTAGTTAATCATTTTATCCCTTAAAAATCATCTTTAGGTGCAGTGTGTAATATTATTTAGAGGATCTATTGGCAGAAATGCGATATAATATACATAACTATATTTTCAAAAGACCGTTATGTTTTTATTACCATTAGAATGAGGCTTTTCTATCTACACACACCGCGGGTCCCTTATAGTGAAGCCGCCATTTTGTGCCGCCATGTTTCTACGGTAGCCCTAAAGGGACAAACTTCTCTACAGAGCGCTAGCTACTCTCTGTCGTCTCACACGACATATCTTTGTCCTGTGTCGGCCACCGTAGCTTCTCTAAGGGAGGGGTGAGCGGGTGCAATTCACAACCTCACCACTAGATGCCGCTCAAACTTACACACTGCACCTTTAACAGCTTTAGTGAGGGAAAGAACTACAATCCCATGAAGCATTGCAAACAGCAGAATCGAAATATTATTAATCGCATCCAAAATAAAAGTTTGTGTTTACATAATATATATGTGTGTACTCTGTTAATTATTATTTATATATAAATACACACACAAGCATGTATATATTTAACAAAAAAATATTATTTTTATATATAAACCATTTATATTTATATATATATATTGTAGATTATATAAATGTATATACAGTATATACATGCAAATATTTCTTAAACATATACATGAATGTGTGTGTATTTATATATACATAATAATTAACAGAGTACACACACATATATTATGTAAACACAAACTTTTATTTTGGATGCGATTAATCGCGATTAATCTTTTGACAGCCCTAATATAAACATAATATATTTTAAGATTATTGCAAAATATGCATATATACACAAACATTTAACCCCTTAACCCACTCTTTTTTCATATTATATATTTTAGTAATTATCATAAATTGGGTATCATTTGAAAGCTTACAAACTCAAAATTCATCCTGTGAAATCCGTTTTGAAATCAGACGACCGGCGTTCGGACACATGACCAGAAGAGATTTGTTTACAAGCAGAGGAAGACGCGCGTATCTCAGCTGTTGAATTCTACAGTGATCGTGCTTTAGGTCTCGGTGTAGTGCTCAAAATGGGGCTAAAGTGGCATTTCATGGATTCCCGAACGCCGGATCTGCTCATATTCTCGCGCATGCGTCGTGGAGACACACACGGAAGACAAGAACAAGCTGGATAAAGTCGTTATTTAGATTTTTTTTGCGCACAAAATAAATTGTCGTCGCTTCGTAAAATGATTGTAGAGTCGCTGTGGTGAGATGGACTTTGTAACGACGTTTTTAGTGCCTTTTATGGGTCTTGTGAGTGTAAATGTACTGAATGCCAATGGAGGCCTATCTGAAGCCTTTCTCAGCATCAGCTTTACACTAAAATATCTTCATTTGTGTCTGAAGATGAACGGAGGTCTGACGGGTGTCCAACCACATGAGGGTGAGGAATTAATGACACAATTTACATTTTTGGGTGAACTAACCCTTTAAGAAGATAAGATAATTGAATGGGAAGCGGCGTATTGGGGATGCCACATTTGCCACGACTGTAATTCATAATTCTGGCTGTATTGTAAGCTTTTGTAAAAATAGGTACAGTTGAGACGTGGCTTTTAAAGCGGCACACATCCTGCCGAGAGACAGAACAAATAACCATCATGATGTGACACCCTTGATCTAAAGCGAAAGCCATTTACTCTCCGCCAACAAATCCTTCCTCTTAAGGTGCAAACTGCAAAGCTTTTCCATTTCCCGCCGGAGTGTGTGTTGGATGTAGCGCGAGGGACCGGACCCCGGATCCCCCGCTGATGGCGATGCGCCGGCTCTTTCAGTCGGGCCTGAACCCCCGCCTCCGCTGCTCAATTACACCACAGGCGTCTCCATCCGCTCCTCCAATTACCACACCGGCCCTTTATTTACAACCACGTGCATACGGCAACACAAATTGCCTGGAGATCACTCGGGCCTGCTACAATTTGGACATTTCTTCTGCCGAGATGAAGCCACTGTTGAATTAGTCGCTCAGGCTGAAGAATAACACGCTTACCTTCTGAACGCTTTTCTGAAGGTGTGGAAGAAGAGAAGAAAGAAAGGATAAATAAAGGATTCTGCTTCATGTATAGAACGTTTATCGTAGGGCTCATTTTTAGGGTTAGGGTTCAATTTTATGATGTAAGCACACTGCATCACTAGGACAAACTGAAATAACCTGTTTTATGCAAGTATTATTATTTAAAAAAAATGTATTGACAAAAAACAGCAAAATACAAAACTCTCGTAAGGGAAAGAGAGTATACACATACATGTAATTACAAATGTAGTCAAAATACAAAAGTTAATAACTGAACAGAAAACAACAACAGAACAAAAAAAAAGAAAGGGGCTATTTCTAAACACAAGTCATTATCAAAAAGGCCATTTTTTTCCTTTTTTCCTTCTCTTTTTTTGACTTTATACACACAGTTCAAATCTGACTATCACACAATTCTGACTTTATACACACAGTTCAAATCTGACTATCACACAATTCTGACTTTATATCACACAATTCTGACTTTATATCACACAATTCTGACTTTATATCACACAATTCTGACTTTATAAGCACAATTCAATTCTGGCTTTATACACACAATTCAAATCTGACTATCACACAATTCTGACTTTATATCACACAATTCTGACTTTATATCACACAATTCTGACTTTATATCACACAATTCTGACTTTATACACACAGTTCAAATCTGACTATCACACAATTCTGACTTTATATCACACAATTCTGACTTTATACACACAATTCTGACTTTATAAGCACAGTTCAAATCTGACTATCACACAATTCAAATCTGACTATCACACAATTCTGACTTTATACACACAATTCAATTCTGGCTTTATACACACAATTCAAATCTGACTATCACACAATTCTGACTTTATACACACAATTCAAATCTGACTATCACACAATTCTGACTTTATACACACAATTCTGACTTTATATCACACAATTCTGACTTTATACACACAATTCTGACTTTATACACACAGTTCAAATCTGACTATCACACAATTCTGACTTTATATCACACAATTCTGACTTTATACACACAATTCTGACTTTATACACACAGTTCAAATCTGACTATCACACAATTCTGACTTTATAAGCACAGTTCAAATCTGACTATCACACAATTCTGACTTTATACACACAATTCAATTCTGACTTTATACACACAATTCAATTCTGACTTTATACACACAGTTTAAATCTGACTATCACACAATTCTGACTTTATATCACACAATTCTGACTTTATACACACAATTCTGACTTTATACACACAATTCTGACTTTATACACACAGTTCAAATCTGACTATCACACAATTCTGACTTTATATCACACAATTCTGACTTTATAAGCACAGTTCAAATCTGACTATCACACAATTCTGACTTTATACACACAATTCAATTCTGACTTTATACACACAATTCAATTCTGACTTTATACACACAGTTCAAATCTGACTATCACACAATTCTGACTATACACGCAATTCTGACTTTATACACACAATTCTGACTTTATACACACAATTCAATTCTGACTTTATACACACAATTCAATTCTGACTTTATACACACAATTCTGACTATACACGCAATTCTGACTTTATACACGCAATTCTGACTTTATACACACAATGCTGACTTTATACACGCAATTCTGACTTTATACACACAATGCTGACTTTATACACGCAATTCTGACTTTATACACACAATTCAAATCTGACTATCACACAATTCTGACTTTATACACACAATTCTGACTTTATACACACAATTCTGGCTTTATATCACACAATTCAAATCTGACTATCACACAATTCTGACTTTATACACACAGTTCAAATCTGACTATCACACAATTCTGACTTTATACACACAATTCTGGCTTTATATCACACAATTCTGACTTTATACACACAATGCTGACTTTATACACGCAATTCTGACTTTATACACACAATTCAAATCTGACTATCACACAATTCTGACTTTATACACACAATTCTGACTTTATACACACAATTCTGGCTTTATATCACACAATTCAAATCTGACTATCACACAATTCTGACTTTATACACACAGTTCAAATCTGACTATCACACAATTCTGACTTTATACACACAGTTCAAATCTGACTATCACACAATTCTGACTTTATACACACAATTCTGGCTTTATATCACACAATTCTGACTTTTTTACACACAATTCTGGCTTTATATCACACAATTCTGGCTTTATATCACACAATTCTGACTTTATACACACAATTCTGGCTTTATATCACACAATTCAAATCTGACTATCACACAATTCTGACTTTATACACACAATTCTGGCTTTATACACACAATTCTGGCTTTATATCACACAATTCTGACTTTATACACACAATTCTGACTTTATACACACAATTCTGGCTTTATATCACACAATTCAAATCTGACTATCACACAATTCAAATCTGACTATCACACAATTCTGAAGTATTTTATGCAAGTATTAGTCAATCATTTTAAGACATTTCTCCGTTTTTTTGGCAAGAACCCTGGAGTTTTACACTGATATGGAGCCGCCCACATGAAAAAATACTATAGTATATTATAGTAAAATTACTCTAGTAAATACTATAGTGTTTTTGAACCATACTATAGTAAATATACTACAGTAAATTAACAAAGTGTAGTAAATACTATAATATACTACAATTTACTGTAGTATCTTTACTATAGTATAGTTCAAAAACACTATAGTATTTACTAGAGTAATTTTACTGTTATTTTACTGAAATATACTATAATATACTATAGTATTTTTTCATGTGGGCAGATCAGCCTCAAAAATAATACATTTACAAAACAAAATTCATAAATGCACAAGTAAAAGCATAAATATTTGCCGAATGCTCACGCACCTTATCATTCATAAATGAATTCAGAAACTTGATGTATGCATATGCATATGTGTGTAAAGGATTATGATGCATGTGTGTATTTATGAATTGTGTTTTGAATTTACGCATCAAATTTTGTTCATTTATGAATTTTGTTTAGTGTGTTCCCTTACGAAACAAAAATATATTGCAGTATATTGGAAAATATCATGTAATACATTAGGCGATGTATTCCCATATATGGGATTTAATATTTATATTTTCCAATATATTGCAATATATTGAAAGCGCCAATAATTTGTATATTTTGCAATATACTGCAATATATTACATATATTGTATATATGTACCATCAATATATTAACAATATATTATAATATTTTTCAAGTAATATATTGGTAAATATATTTTCCTTTCGTAAGGGTTATTTTTGAGGCTGATCGATCTGGCTCCATAACTGAAACTTGAACACTGAAAAGTAACCTATACATATAGCAAAGGCAGTGTCTCTTTACAGTAGTTAGATGATATTTATACTCATAAATAGTACAGTTTGCACCTCAGTGCATTAAATAGTATGCATGCAATAATAACAGTATAAATGATTATATTTGTTAAAGTTATTAGGGACAATAAAGCCCTCCTCTTACCGATAAACACACGTTACACATGCACTTTATTTCCACTTTTTCCTAATATTTTCTTCATTTTTATTGAAATGAAATGCCTTTCCGATCTCATTTGCTAGTTCGGCAATATTCAGCTAATTATTTTGAGCGTCGGGCATTTTGAATTTTGTCGTAAAATTATATATTTTACGAACGCATTGGCGTAGTACATCAAGGTAAACTAAATGAAAATGAGAAATGTTGGCAATTCGGTGCAGCATGCCGAGTTGAACCATATTTTAGTTTACCATATTGGCCATTTTGAGTGTCGGCCATTTTGAGTGTCAGCCATTTTGAGTGTCAGCCATTTTAGAATTTTTTCGGATTGTTAGTACATCAAGGTAAACTAAATGAAAATGGGAAATGTTGCTTTGGCAGCTAGGTTAGCTGAGATAAAATAAGGTTTTTACATTTATTTTATTTCAAGTGAAACATTTTTTGTATCCATTGGCGTTCTTATTCTTCTTCCGTTTCTTCTTCCGCTCTGGAAGTCTATTGCAGCCCATAAAACCGCTTGTGGGAAAGTTACTAAATTTTACCTGTCACCAGAGCAAATTTTAAGTCTCTAACTCAATTCCTCTAGCGCCACCGACTGTCCAAAATTGCGCTCACGTTTATGCTAATAACTTTTAAACCGTAATGGAGTCATTCCACGAAACCGGTACGATTTGGACTTACACATTTTTAGATTTTTTACTAAAATGTATTACTTTTCTGAACACCCCACAACATAAATGACATACTTAACTTGCAGAAAAATATATTTTCCCATCTCAGGCATCAAATCCCTTTTATTATTGGTTACTTTTTCAAGATATGGGCACTATTAATCCTCAACCCCGTTATGGACACGATGGGAGCTCTCTGAATGCGATTATAAAATGTATTTGTAATGAAATCAACATTTTCCTATTAATCAGATGTCCCTCACGCTAATTCAGTAATTTTAAATATAAAAGTTGCATAAAATGTCATACTTTTGCTGTACTAAAGTCTGAAATGGGCCCTTTTTGTAACAAGAACCTCATCATTTTGGATCAAAGATGCATCTTAACTTCAGAATTTTAACTAAAATCAGTATTGTTATGATTGCTCTGAACATTTCAGATTGAGTTCAACAAAAATGTATTTACTTTTTTATACACTTAATAAAAAAAATTAAAAAAATTTAGGTGTGACGGGGTTGAGACTGGGGTAACGGGGTTGAATGTTGTAACGGAGTTGAAGAGACAAATACAGCTTGACATATAAATAGTTACTCAGTTACTCAAATTCAATTAAATATTTTCTACAAACACTATTTCATAATGTAACCAAGAAAGACAACAGATATAAATTGCAATTGAACTGAGTTTTATTAACCCAACTGCAGGAAAACAATAAATGTACACAATAACATAGTATAGTGTGTGTGTGTGTGTGTGTGTGTGTGTGTGTGTGTGTGTGTGTGTGTGTGTGTGTGTGTGTGTGTGTGTGTGTGTGTGTGTGTGTGTGTGTGTGTGTGTGTGTGTGTGTGTGTGCTTTGTGGCATTCAAAGTCTGGCCCAGAAAAAAGGAATCTGGTGGATGGCTGTCAAAACGACGAGCAGCCATCAATCAGATGGTTTTTCAGTCAGTAAAACGATAACATACAACCTAAACAACTAATAGTACTTTTATTAAAGGTGCACTGTGTAACCCTAAACGGACAAACTGCTCTACAGAGCGCTAGCTACTCTCTGCTGTCTCAGATGACGGCATCTTTGTCCTGTGTCGCCACCGTAGCTTCTCTATGAGCTTCGAAAGGGAGGGGTGAGCAGTGTGCTGTTGCTATTCACAACCTCACCACTAGATGCCGTTAAAATTTACACACTGCACCTTTAACTATACGTTTAATTTTCTAACACTTTCTATCACTCAGCCTAGTCATTTACCAACACTCTTAACCGCTCATTGCTCTACCTTGAAGATTCTGGCTGTGGATACTGTCTTGGGGCATGATCTGGACTTTGTGGAGGAGTGGTTAAAGGGTTAGTTCACCCAAAAATGAAAATTCTGTCATTAATGACTTCCCCTTATGTCGTTCGACACCCGTCAGACCTCCGTTCATCTTCAGACACAAATGAAGATATTTTAGTTGAAATCTGATGCTCTGAAAGGCCATTGGCACAATGCACCTTACACTCTCAAGACCCTTAAAAGGTACTAAAGACGTCGTTACAAAGTCCATCTCTCTACAGTGGTTCTACAATAACTTTATGAATCAGCGACAATAGATTTTGTGCGCAAAAAAACCCTAAATAACGACTTATATAGTGATGACGATTTCAAAACACGACTCACTGATTCATAACGCTTCGAAGCTTCATGAGGCCGTGTTTTGAAATCGTCATCACTATATAAGTCGTTATTTAGGGTTTTTTTGCGCACAAAATCTATTCTCGCCGATTCATAGTTATTTTAGAACCACTGTAGTGAGATGGACTTTGTAACGACGTCTTTAGTGCCTTTTAAGGGTCTTGAGAGTGTAAAGTGTATTGTGTCAATGGAGGACTTTCAGAGCATCAGATTTACACTAAAATATCTTCATTTGTGTCTGAAGATGAACGGAGGTCTGACGGGTGTCCAACCACATGAGGGTAAGTAATTAATGACAGAATTTTCATTTTCGGGTGAACAAACCCTTTAAGTTCTTCAGTGCTTCTCTCCTCTCCTTGCTTCTTTTGTAAGCTTCTCTCCACTTTCTACGCTTCAACCACTGTTGTCTTTCACTCATCTCATTGATTCCTTTCTTTTTCCCTGTCTCTACATTTTTTTCTCCATCTCTGGCGCTCATTCTTCAGGTATTTCTCCCTTTTTTCAGGATCAGCATTTAGGCATGCACGATACTGCCTCTGCCTTTCTGCTGCTGTTGTCGGTGCCATCTCAGACTCATAGATGTCTGTAGATGTTTAAATCATTAAATCAAACATTCTTTCAGAGCAATACTTAACATTGAGATGTGAAAATCTAGGCAGAACACACATTATGCACACACACACACACACACACACACACACACACACACACACACACACACACACACACACACACACACAGACACACACACACACACACACACACACACACACACACACACACACACACACACACACACACACACACACACACACACACACACACACAGCTTTAACATTGACATTACTACACTCAACATATGCCTGTGGTAAAAGACTTTTGATCAAATATAATAATTAATTTAAATTACTGGATAACTTCAGAACCAAAGTGTTAAACACAACCCCATCCCAATCTCACAACCCCGTTATGATCGAAGAAGTAACGGGGTTGAGTGTGACGGGGTTGTGATTTTTTGCTCAAAATGGCCACTGCTCTACATGTAGTGAGTAACAGGAGAGCACTTGGCATGCATGATATTAAGAAATCATGTATATTGTTAAAATAACAAAGTTCATTTTCACAAGTAATAGTTTTCTATCTTTATTTGATGTAACGGGGTTGAGTCGTTAAGCTTGACAACCACAATATCACAATATAAATAAGTTATAATTATAAGAGAAGGTGGTAATTTACCTGTGTCTGCACACAATGTTGTTCAGAAGACTTCTATGATGTCACTTCCAGTTGTTGATGTCACGTAAGGATCAATTCATTATTTTTATGGGGGGAGAATGATGTGTGTAACGGGGTTGAGGGGTTACTGAGGTACGGAACTAAATAATGTGATTTTAATGAATAATAATATATTTGCTTAGAAAAAAAACATTACCAGCTAAAAAGCTAAGATAGATATTTATGGTTATGGCAAAATGTATGGACTTTTTTCTAATTGTATTATTCATATCCCAAGTACACTTTCATAGAAGGCCATGAGGGACGTGACAAAATAGGTGGTGTCAACTGAAAAAACAAGATAATTTCTAATATAAAGATAAAATTGATGTCATGTTTTTTAAACTTTATTAAAGGAGACATTTCAATTGATACAAAAAGCTTTTAAAAATAGATTTTGGTGACCCAATAGATAAAATACACTTAAAAAGGTCAGAGGGACTCAAATTCTACTGGTTTCGTGGAATGACTCAATGGCGAATTTGACGAAGAGCGCGCCAAAATGGACGTGAGGCTATATCTCCGCAACGCTTTAGCGTATTCAGACCAAAATTGGTGTGTGTTATGACAACCCTGACTTGAGGCTACCTGCACAGTTTCGACACAGCGCCACCTAGTGGTCTGGAGATATTACACATGTATTATTTTGCTTATGACTTCTGAACGCTTTGGCCAAATAAAAAACATATCGTTAGTATATCAAGGTAAACTAAATGAAAATGGAAAATGTTGCTTTGGCAATTCGGTGCAGCATGCAGAGTTGAACCATATTTTAGTTTACCATATTGGCCATTTTGAGCGTCAGCCATTTAGAATTTTGTCGTAAAATGCTATATTTTACGAACGCATTGCCGTATTGTTAGTACATCAAGGTAAACTAAATGAAAATGGGAAATGTTGCTTTGACAACCAGGCAAACTGAGATTAAATAAGGTTTTTACTAGTGGTGGGCCGTTATCAGCGTTAACGTGCTGCGTTAACGTGAGACTCTTATCGGGCGATAAAAAAATATTGCCGTTAATTTATTCTCAAAGGTGGGTTGGGAGCTGGGTCTATACTACGCAAGCTATGATGACTTTCACCTTGATATTTTAGCGCGGATGTATACCTAGCCTAATTGCACTGTAGGGGCGAGAGAAAGAGTCTTTGAACCTCTATGTACAAAACTACTACTATGTCACTACTCTACTATGTCAAAAATATTGATATTTCGATATGTATCGATACTGAAATATCTGAAACGATACGATACTAATTAATCCTCTGAACATTGCGAACGGGTTCTGCTGGATTTTTCCTCATGACAGCGTGTTAGTATTGGTGTGACCGGTCTGAATTTCGCGCGGGGTTGCCCATAATGTTAATTCTACTAATTCCCGCAGATTTCGCGCTCGCATCTGAAGCGCACACACACATACCGTAATAAAGCCTCCTCTGACATACAAGTGCAAAAATTAGCTCCTTTTTCCAGCTTATTAATGGTCACATACACTCAAAAATGTCTCAAAGCCCATCTTGGTGAGTTTTAACGTAAACACAGTTGTAACCAGCTAACAGGAACAGTGTTTGGGATCCATGCGTGCGTCAGGTCTTAAAGGGACAGAAGTTATTTATTATTCAAAGTACAAAAAGACAAACGATCACGTACGAGCACACATATTCTGAATGCCTTCGGCAGAATTCAAATGAGCCATTTTAATCTAGATTAATTCCAAGATTACAGCGAGATTCATCTAGATTAAAAAAATTAATCTATGCCCACCACTAGTTTTTACATTTTATTTTATTTCAAGTCACGCTCACGTTTATGCTAATAACTTTTAAACCATAATGGCGAATTCGACAAAGAGTGCGAATCAACGTGAGTTTATATCTCCACAACACTTTAGCGTATTCTGACCAAAATTGGTGTGTGTTATGACAACCATGACCTGAGTCTACCTGCACAGATTCATTGCAGCGCCACCTACTGGTCTGGAAATATAAAAAATATATAATTTTGCTTACTTCTGAACGCTTTGGCCAAAAATAAAAAAAACTGGTCTCTTTAGATTTGATGCAGCATGCCGAGTCGAACGCTACCCAATTTTTACCATATCGGCCATTTTGAGCGTCTGCCATTTTGAATTTTTTCGTAAAATGCGGTATTTTATTAAAGCATTGGCGTATCGTTATGAACCTCTGTATGGGTCTTCGGCGAATGTACGCTTTAGCGTATTCAGATCAAAATCGGTGTGTGTTATGATAACCATGTCGTGAGGCTACCTGCACAGTTTCGGTGCAGCGCCACCTAGTGGTCTGGAGATATGAAACATTTATTATTTTGCTTATAATTTCTGAACTCTTTGGCCACAAATAAAAAAAGGTGCAGCATGCCGAGTTGAACGATACCCAATTTTACCACATCGGTCGTTTTGAGCGTCAGCCATTTTGAGCGTCGGCCATTTTGAGCGTCAGCCATTTTGAATTTTGTCATAAAATGCTATATTTTACGAACGCATTGGCGTATCGTTACGAAACTCGGTATGTGTCTTCAGCACCATGCCCTGACAGTACAAATTCAAATCGTAACGTCTTCAGACTGTGCCGTTTGAACTTATGGATTTTGCGTCGATAGACTAAACCGTTTTCGTATAGCGCATCAACAAAGTTGAGGCATGACGCCAAAACGACTCTTGAGGCTGTATCTCTGCAATGCTTTGACATAATGACACCAAACTTTGCACGTGTCATTGTTACCTCCCTCTGACCACACCACATCGATTTGGTCACAGCGCCACCTATTGGTCGAAAGTGATAAACCATTCAATCAAATTACTAGTGATTATACTCATGATTTTTCAGACATTTTGCCTAAAATGATATGTCTTTAATTGCTCATTGTTGCAGTTGGTCTGATGCTCCTAGCCATGATGACATGACTTCTTTGTGCTTGGATTAATTGCTGCTTGCAGATATATATATTTTTAATGGTTTTAGTTTTAAAACTGTCACCCCTAATGTATAGTATGCAACAAAAATAGTGCTCTGAATGATCTATCCCAGAATGCAATGCAATCTTCCCTACTAAATAGCATAATCCACTGAGTAGACGAAAAGATGACCCACTATTTCCAGCGAGATTCTGAAGTGTGCATGGGATGGACACTTTACTATCCCATGAGGCCACGGGAGAGGTCATGTGACTGTGACAAGCACATTCATACTGTATAAGCGGTCATGATGTAATTGTGTGATTTGGGACGAGTGACATCATAGGTTGGCCACCGACAGGATGTTGTTCTGGCGGCTTCCTGTGTCTCATGTTGCTGAGATGCCGCTACCTGTCACTCGTCCAGGTGAATTAATGATCCGTGACCTTCCCTCAATTATGTCTCATTATCCCGCAGCCCTGAGGGATTCTGGGACACAATGGGAAGACATGAGAATTAAGAGTTGTGAGTGAAAACGAATCCTGATGGGGTTTTTCTGCTGTCCATCTCATGTCACTCAATGTCACACAAAGAGCGGCTCTGTTTGGAGGAAACACTCGTCGCGGCTGATTTACTATTGGAAAATCACAATAAATTATCATGTTTTATGATATATTAACCAAAACTGTGATTGCCATGGTACATAGGTATTGTTAACTAAAACTAAATCTAGTTAAAAATGTGTTACTTGAAAGAAAATATAGCCTATTTAATAATATTTTGAATTTTTTTTTATTATTATCTTTTTAGTTAGTTTTTTTGTCTGTATTTTGTTCGTTTTATTTTTAAAACATAAATATTTATTAATTTTATTTCAGTTTTAGTTTTAGCGATATACTTCAACTTTACTAAATTAAAATTTAACTAAATTAAATGCAGCTAAATAATATAATATAATATTTGATTTGATTCAACTTACATAAAAGTATATTAATTATTCTTAAAACACTGCAATATGTGAACAAGTGTTATTTTCATATAGTTTATTGAATCAGTTTTTATTTTTACATTTTATGTTTTTTAATTTTAGATAAAGTTTTAGTAATTTTGTTGACTATACATTAACTTAAGTTATTTTATTTCAATTAGTTGCAATATTTCTACTACTATCAATATTTCTAGTACTATCTCTAAAACTTAAATAAAAATCATAAATAGGCCTATATATGTTTTAAAAATAAAAAACAAAATCTAATTCAAAATATTAATAAATACTATAAAAGTGTATTAATTATACAAAAAACCCCCACTGTAATAAAAATGTGAACTAGTGTTATTTTAGTATGTTTTTTTATTGAATCAGTTTTTACTTTTATATTTTCTGTTTTTATTTACTTAAAGATTTGGTAATTTTGTTAACTTTACGTTAACTTAAAATAAAATATTGAAGTTATTTTATTTCAGTTAGTTGCAATATTTATAATTTTCATTTAAAGTTTAAGTACTATCGCTACAGCTAAAACTGAAATAAAAGTAATAAACATGTTTTTTTCAAACTAACAAAGGCAAAAAAATTACAAAACAAAACTTGAACTAAATATAAAATGTATAAAATAAAAACTAATTCAAAGTGTTAATAAAAATGTGTATTAAAAACAATAGAAACGCGAACTAGCGTTGTTATTTTTTTTATTTTAATATTTTATGTTTTCATTTTCATTTTAGTTTGTTTTCATAATTCTGTTGGGTGTTTTTGTCATTTTTAATAGTATTTTTTTAATGTATAGTTTTTATTTAAAAAAAACTGTTTTAGTTACTAAAGTACTAGAAACTGGAATTAGAAATGTTGTTTGTATTTCATTTCAAGTAACTAACTCTAATAACCATAATTGAATTATAATAAACATTATTTAACATAATTTTTTGATATATGTTACTGCAATTTCACTCTTGTTTGACATCAAACAATATCAATTTACAAACTCAGGTATAATGCATATGAAAATATAACCAAATAATGTGTTATTTTGTGTGTTTGACATCATATCGTTCCTCTTTTTGCCTTCAGTGTTGATGTTTCTCCAATTTTTTCCCAAGACACTACATTTTTGGAGGTTTTTCAACCCATGTTTGGGTCAAAATGGACAAACAGAATCGTTTGGATTAAAATTTAATCATTGTGTTAGTCCATATTTGACCCAAACATGTTGAAACAACCCAACATTTACATTTTTTTTTTTAAATCAAGCTTTTTAATCTTGAGAAATGCTGACATGTTGTCAATCACAAACCTGAGAATCTCTTTCCTCCTGCTCACCTGCGTCTCTGGAGCGCTGGAACAATGACTGCTGGGCCTTTATTAACATCAATTATGGTAACCCAAGACTTCAGGCTCTCACACACACACACACACACACACACGGGCCCCTGCAGCTCCGGCCCCTCGTCTTCAGACGGCCCGCTGCCATTAAGAGGCTGCGCACAATTATGTCAAATGTTAAGATCCAGGAGAAAGCAAACCTGCCATTTGAAGTCATTGTTTTCCCAGCTGAAGGAGATTTGTTAAGGATTATAACAGGAATATGCTGTCGTATATTAGGCTTTTGTGACGGTTAAGACGCTCTGGAGGTTTGATCTGCAGGCTAATGGATATGAGGTCATAATCTCACAACTATATATGTTCTGGTTATGGATTTATGACTCTCCAGCACGATCGTTAGACTGGTTTAAAAGGCTGTTTAAGACATAAAGCCTGATTTCTAACTCTGTTACTCATTATTATTATCGAAATACAACTAAGACAAGATTTGTTAATGTTTTTGAATGCATTTGTTTGATTAAAAATACACTAAAAATGTTGTAATATTATTCTAATGTAAAACAGCTGTTCTCTATGTGAATATATAGTAAAGTGTAATTTATATCTTGTGATCAAAGCTGAATTTATCATCATTACTCCAGTCTTCAGTGTCATGATCCTTCACTAATCATTCTAATATGATGATCTTAAGGAAGCAATAAACACGACAAGTGTTAGATATAATAAACATTGAGAGTATAAGATTTTCTTTCTTATGGAAGAGTTTTTATCTGTTTTTTGAATATTGTCACTGTCCCTTTAAGACACGCCATTTCACCCGGCGGCCATCTTGTAACGCCTCACATCCATTTTCTCAAGAAGTCGGTGAAAAAACATCGCGGAGCGAAGAGGACACCGACAGAGAAGACAAAGCAGGTAACGTTTGATATGAAACAAAGTCTCAGCTTTCAGATTATGTCAGTTTTATTACAAAACTCAAACTATAAATACCGTTTTGGCTCTCTTTAATGTGGCGCGAGAGATCGCCTCAGATCAAGCGGCTCGATCTTCTCTTCCTCTTTATTACCAGTTACAGCACCAAATAAACATGAATAAACATCAGAAGGAATGTTGAAAGATACAGAACAACTTACTGAAATGAATCATGTCTAATGTAATCGTTCAATGAGTGTTTCAACCGTCAATAAAACTACTTGTTAGCATGTTAGCTAGACAAATTACCTCTAGAGAAGAGCGTTTTGCTAAATATATGCACTATATTATTTATATATTATATTTTTACTCTTATATCATTAAAATATATTAAAACATTGTTTTAAAACTGCATTATATTGATTATATAAGAATGAGTTGTTAATTTTAAAGTCCACATGAAATCAAAATTATATTTTTTTGGCTTTTAGTATGAATATGTTAGTCTTACTGTTATATTTAAGCTCAAAACAATAACAAAATTCACATTTAGAAGATATAAGTGTAAAAAAAATTATATTCTCTCACTGGAATAATGATTTTGATGACATCACTCTGCACTTCAGCTTCTCATCTGATTTACTGTCCAATCAAATGCTCTCTAGAATCTGAAGCCCCGCCCCCACTGAAGCTGTCACTCTCTTTTTGTTATATATATATATATATATATATATATATATATATATATATATATATATATATATATATATATATATACAACAAAAAGAGAGTGACAGCTTATATATATATAACTAATGAAAACTATTAAGACGTATTACATGTTTTAATAAGTCTTAATAGTTTTTATTTATTTTAAATATTTTACTGAGTTTTAATTAATTTAAAAGATTTGTAAATTTGTATTAATATTTTGAATGTTTTTATTTTTATACTTTTTTGTAATTTTATTGTGTGTTTTTGTCATAAAATATATATATATATATATGTGTGTGTGTGTGTGTGTGTGTGTGTGTGTGTGTGTGTGTGTGTGTGTGTGTGTGTGTGTGTGTGTTTTAATGTCTTAATAGTTTTTATTTATTTTTTATTTCAGTTTAGTTATATTTTATTAAAATTGAAAATAAATGAAAATGAGAACGTTTAGTTGAAATAAAATAAGTTAAATTTGTATATATATTTTTTTTATTTCAGTTAAAGTTTATTTTATTTCAAGCAACAAAAATATATTTTACTGTTTTAATTTATTGTGGTATATTAAATTTTTTATTACATTTGTCAAACTAAATATTTTATATTGGTTCAACTTATTTTTTTTACATTATTCAACTGAGTTTTAATTCATTTAAAAGATGTGACAATATTTGTATTCATATTTTTATCATTTTATTTTAGTTAGTAATTTTGTTGTGTGTTTTTGTCATATAAATAATATATATATATTATGTCTTAATAGTTTTTATTTATTTTTATTTCAGTTTAGTTATATTTTAGTACAAAAATAAATTAAAATGAGAATGTTCAGTTGAAATAAAATAAGTTTAATTTTTATATATATTTTTTATTTTATGTCAAGCAACAAAAAAATATTTTATTGTTTTAATTTATTGTAGTATATAATTTTTTTTATTACATTTGTCAAGCTAAATATTTTATATGGGTTCAACTTATTTTTAAAAATTATTTTACTGAGTTTTAAGACGTGTCAATAAAAATAAAATAAAATAAGTTACATTCGGTTAATGTTTATTTTATTTCAAGGAACAAAAAAATATTTAATTGTTTTAATTTATTGTAGTATATTAATTTTTTTATTACATTGGTCAAGCTAAATATTTTATATTGGTTCAACTTATTTTACATTATTCTACTGAGTTTTAATTAATTTAAAAGATGTGTTAATATTTTATTAATATTTTTATAATTTTTAGTTTAGTTAGTAATTTTGTTGTGTTTTTGTGATTTAAATGATATATATATTATGTCTTAATAGTTTTTATTTATTTTTATTTCAGTTTAGTTATATTTTAGTACAAGTTAAAATAAACTAAAATGAGAATGTTCAGTTGAAATAAAATAAGTTTAATTTTTATATTTTTTTATTTTATTTCAAGCAACAAAAATATATTTTATTGTTTTAATTTATTGTGGTACACTGCAAGTTTCCCAGTGTTAAATTAACACTGCTCAGAGTTTATATAATCCACACTCATATAGTGTTATAAGTAACTCTGAATCAGTGTTGAAGTTAATGAGATAATTAAGAGATTGATTGAGGGATGATTGAGCATTGATGATGAACACCTGATGATAATGAGCAAATTAAAACAAAGTTAATAGTATATTGCTCATACTTAGTAAGAAGATCTGTGAATTAAGCCACTACACAATGACAACTGCACAACTAAAGAAAACACTGATCACCATGATGGTGACATAAAAAAATTTGCAGTGTATATTAATTTTTTTATTACATTTGTCAAACTAAATATTTTATATTGGTTCAACTTATTTTTAAAAATTATTTTACTAACGTGTCAATAAAAATAAAATAAAATAAGTTACACTCGGTTAATGTTTATTTTATTTCAAGCAACCAAAAAATATCGTATTGTTTTAATTTTAGTGATAGTTTCAGTCAACTATAATAATGTATACAGATCCATAAACTCTGAAGTGAGCGAGTGCTTGTTGAGGCTTAATCCCATAGAAATGCAGTTGAATCTGCTTCCCTGGCCTGATATCCGACTCCTTTATTCATGTGTTCGTCTGTTCCTGTCAAAGGGCAAACAGCCCCTCTCAGATCCATAAACGCAGATGGGGGGCCATTACTTTCAAAGCTGCTCTATCTTTGTTTCCGGCTTTGCACGTGATAAAATATTGATGGAAAAATAGAAATATTTTGCCTGCTGCTTAATGTTGCCCATCTGAGGGGGTTAATGACTGATGGAGACCCCCGATCTCATGTTACTGGAGCTTCACACACACACACACACACACACACACACACACCCCGTGGAGCCACGCGTGCTCGATCGATAGCTCTTTATCACGGGACGTTTCCAGAAGATCTCCATCTCTGTGCCATCAGCTTACCCCTTAAAAACAGCGCCTTATACACTATCATCTGGCAGATATTCATATTCATATGCATTTATATCATTATAAAGATCTCATTGATTTACAAGCATCAGAATGTCGTCACGTTTTGTCAGCTGTTTTTTATTCATAATGCATTTTCTCATAGATAGTGGCATCAATTATCTTTGCATTCATGTTTTTGGAAGTGTTTACCTTTGCATTATGAGAACTGCATAATTTATGCATAAATAACACAACTATGATTTGCATTTCTGCTTTCAGGCATGAGAAGAAGACGAGCATGATGTGATGACCACTGTGAGACGAGCTTATGATTATGATTCATGCAGGTTTGGTTTTCAGGAGGTCCATATAAATACATCAGTTCAATGAAGAAATATTATTTAGCTAAAAATGGAAAATAAAATAAAAATGTTATCCCCACTTTACCCCCATCCAAAAAATTAATAAAATTAATAAAAATGATTAAAAAAAAAAAAAAAAAAAAAAAAAAAAAAAAAATATATATATATATATATATATATATATATATATATATATATATATATATATATATATATATATATATATATATATATATATATATATATATATATATATATATATATATAAAAAGTTTTTTAATATATATAATATATTTTCCCCACTTTACCCCATCCAAAAAATAAATTAATTAATGAAAAAAAAACATATATATATATATATATAGTCCCCATTTTACCCCATCCAAAAAATAAATAAATAACAATTAAAAATAAATAGAAATAATTACAAATATTGTCCCCACTGTACCCCATCCAAGAAAATAAAAATATATAAAAATAAATAAATAAATATATATTGTCCCCACTTTACCCCATCCAAGAAAATAAAAATATGTAAAAATAAATAAATAAATATATATTGTCCCCACTTTACCCCATCCAAAAAAAAAAAAAAAAAAAAAAATGATGTCCTCACTTTACCCCATCCAAAAATAAATTAATTAATTACCAAAAATAAATAAGTAAAAATTTAAAATAAAATAAAAAAATATTGTCCCCACTTTATCCCATCCAAAAAATGTATAAATAAATAAATAAATAAAAATTAAAAAATATTGTCCCCACTTTATCCCATCCAAAAAATGTATAAATAAAAATTAAAAATAAATTTAAAACATTTAAAAATATTGTCCCCACTTTACCCCATCCAAAAAATAAATAAATAAAAATCTAAAATAAATGTAAAATAATTAAAAAATATTGTCCCCACTTTACCCCATCCAAAAAATAAATAAATTAAAATAAAAAAAACAAATGTAAAAAAAATAAAAAATATTGTCCCCAGTTTACCCGATCCCTAAAAAATAAAAAAAATAATTATATACATAGATGCATATAAACAAACAACCAGCCAAGAAAGCGTCTCCACCCTCGATCAATAAGTGTCAAAAGCCCAAAGAACGTCATGGCGTTTGTGCTTAATCTGTTCATTGAGCTTTATTGAACGATATTAAAGTTTCAGCAGAAAACTATTGTCAATCAATGAATATATATTTGCTCTCTGATGTCTGGCCTGTGTCTCGACTCGATCTGTTTAGTGTAAGCCGGACGTCCCGCGGGTCAGTCGTCAATAATCTCACACTAACACACATCTCTAATACAAACACATCATGAAAACCCTGCGTTTCTGCCTCTAAAACCAGCTCTGCTGTTCCTCTGAAGCTTTCAGGACAGAAAGCCTCAGGTCTGCGCATATGCTTTACAATCAGAAAGCTTTCATCGCACATCCAGCTCCACCCACACCGGCTATAATGGAAATCTCTCGCTCTCAGGGCATGCTGGGAGAAGAGCCAAACAACTGCATTTACCTGCTATTACCACACCAATACAATGAGGAACAGGACAGGTGGAGAATAAGAGCTGGACAGAAAGAAAGAGAAGGAACGAGGGAGGGCGGAGGGATGGCGAACAGCAGGACGGGGTCAAAGCGTCCCAGCGGAAAGATGGAAACTGTGGAAAAACATCCGTAATTTTCACCGCAGGGCCTCTGTGTAATTGAGTCTCTGAAAGTGTCTGGACCACGAGGACTGGAGTAAAGTGGCCGAGGCGGAGCGGAAAACACCACAAAGAGGAAACTTTCTGTGTCTTCAGTCCGTTTGGATGGAGGATTCGCATTTGCAAAGATCAGCATTTATTAAAAATCGATAAAAATCAC
The DNA here is from genome assembly GCF_949357685.1 of Gobio gobio. Classification (NCBI taxonomy): domain Eukaryota; kingdom Metazoa; phylum Chordata; class Actinopteri; order Cypriniformes; family Gobionidae; genus Gobio; species Gobio gobio. Next base: position 2,209,073 of record NC_137100.1, on the reverse strand, counting down.
AGCAAGAAGCTTTTTTTTGGTTCCTCAAAGAACCTGATCAGTTCTTAAAGGGACAGCGCACCCAAAAATACTCACTAAAAATACTGTATCTGTTTTTAAATATTAATAATATTTTACCATTTAAAAAAAACATTTTTTTGTTAGATTATTAAAATATTATTCGCACTAAAGGGGGAAATGTTCTTTTAAAGGGACAGAGCACCCAAAAATGATTCACTAAAAATACAGTAAAATTATGAAATATTTCTCCAATCTAAAATAACAGATTTCTATGTGAATATATTTTAAATTCTAATTTATTCCTGTGAGCAAAAGCTGAATTTATTAGCTGGAGTAATGATCAAAGGAATAATTTATATTTTAAATTACGTTCAAGTACAAAATAATGATTTTAAAATGTAATAATAATCTATATCATAATTTCTGTGTCTTCAGTCCGTTTGGATGGAGGATTTGCATTTGCAAAGATCAGCATTTATTAAAAATCGATAAAAATCACAGCGAGAAGCTTTTTTTTGGTTCCTCAAAGAACCTGATCAGTTCTTAAAGGGACAGCGCACCCAAAAAATACTGTAAAATTATGAAATATTTCTACAATCTAATATAACAGTTTTCTATGTGAATATAATTTAAATTGTAATTTATTCCTGTGATGAAAAGCTGAATTTATTAGCTGGAGTAATGATGATAAATTCAGCTTTTCATCAAAGGAATAAATTACATTTTATAAAGCGTATATTAATAATATTTTACAATTTAAAAAAACTTTTTTTTGTTCGATTATTAAAATATTATTCGCACTAAAGGGAGAAAATGTTCTTTTAAAGGGACAGTGCACCCAAAAATTATTCATAAAAAATACAGTAAAATTATGAAATATCGATAAAAATCACAGCGAGAACCATTTTTTTGGTTCCTCAAAGAACCTGATCAGTTCTTAAAGGGACAGCGCACCCAAAAAATACTCACTAAAAATACTGTAAAATTATGAAATATTTCTGCAATCTAATATAACAGTTTTCTATGTGAATATATTTGAAATTGTAATTTATTCCTGTGATCAAAAAGCTGATTTTATTAGCTGGAGTAATGATGATAAATTCAGCTTTGCATCAAAGGAATAAATTACATTCAATAATGCGTATATTAATAATATTTTAAAATTTAAAAAAACATTTTTTTTGTTAGATTATTAAAATATTATTCACACTAAAGGGAGAAAATGTTCTTTTAAAGGGACATTGCACCCAAAAATTATTCACTTAAAATATAGTAAAATTATGAAATATTTCTACAATCTAATATAACAGTTTTCTATGTGAATATCTTTTAAATTGTAATTTATTCCTGTGATCACAAGCTGAATTTATTAGCTGGAGTAATGATGATAAATTCAGCTTTTCATCAAAGGAATAAATTACATTTTATAATGTGTTCAAGTAGAAAACTGTTTTTGAATATTAATAATATTTTACAATTAAAAAAAAAAAGTTTGTTAGATTAGTAAAATGTAATACGTACTAAGGGGGGAAATTTTTCTTTTAAAGGGACAGCGCACCCAAAAATTATTCACTAAAAATACGGTAAAATTATTATAGCTGATTTTATTAGCTGGAGTAATGATCAAAGGAATAATTTTATATTTTAAATTACGTTCAAGTACAAAATAATTATTTTAAATTGTAATAATATTTATATATTTTTTTTAAAGGAGTGTTTGTTAGATTATTAAAATAGTATTCGCACTAAAGGGGGAAATGTTCTTTTAAAGGGACAGCGCACCCAAAAATTATTCACTTAAAATACAGTAAAATTATTAAATATTTCTCCAATCTAAAATAACAGATTTTTATGTGAATATATTTTAAAATGTAATTTATTCCTGTGATCAAAAGCTGAATTTATTAGCTGGAGTAATGATCAAAGGAATCATTTATATTTTAAATTACGTTCAAGTACAAAATAATTATTTTAAATTGTAATAATATTTATTTTATTATTTTAAAGGAATGTTTGTTAGATTATTAAAATATTATTCGCACTTAAGGGGGAAATTTTCTTTTAAAGGGACAGTGCACCCAAAAAGTATTCACTAAAAATATAGTAAAATTATGAAATATTTCTACAATCTAAAATAACAGATTTATGTGAAAATATTTTAAAATGTCCGCAGCCTTTATGTCGCAGAAACTTTCTGTGTCTTCAGTCCGTTTGGATGGAGGATTTGCATTTGCAAAGATCAGCATTTATTAAAAATCGATAAAAATCACAGCGAGAAGCTTTTTTTTGGTTCCTCAAAGAACCTGATCAGTTCTTAAAGGCACAGCGCACCCAAAAAATACTCACTAAAAATACTGTAAAATGGCAGTTTTCTGTGTGAATATATTTTAAAATATATTCACATATTTTTTTAGCTGGAGATTTTATGAGAGTAATGATCAAAGGAAAAAATTATATTTTAAAATGTATTCAAGTAGAAAACTTTTTTTTAATAATAATAATATGAATAATAATTATATATATATAAAGAATGTTCATTAGATTATTAAAATGTTATTTGCACTAAAGGGGGAAAATGTTCTTTTAAAGGGACAGCGCACCTAAATATTCACTAAAAAGACAGTAAAAACAGTAAAATTATGAAATATTTCTACAATCTAAAAAAAAAACATTTATGTGAAAATATTTTAAAATGTCCACAGCCTTTAGTTGCTGTTAAAAGCATGTGTCGCAGAAACTTTCTGTGTCTTTAGTCCGTTTGGATATATATATATATATAGGCCTATAATAAAAAAAAAGAATGTTCGTTTGATTATGAAATATTATTGGCACTAAAGGGGGAAATGTTCTTTTAAAGGGACAGCGCACCTAAAAAATATTCACTAAAAATACAGTAAAATATTATGAAATATTATGAAATATGAAATATTTCTATGTGAAAATTACATATATATATGTATATATATGTATATATATATATATATATGTATATATATATATATATATATATATATATATATGTATATATATATATATATATATATATATATGTATATATATATATATATATATATATATATATATATATATATATATATATATATATATATATATATATATATATATATATTATATGTATTATAGTCTATGTGAATATCTTTTAAAATGTAATTTATTCCTGTGATCAAAAGCTGATTTTATTAGCTGGAGTAATGATGATAAATTCAGCTTTTGATCACAAGAATAAAATACATTTTAATATACGTTCAAGTAGAAAACTGTTTTTAAATATTAATAATATTTTTACTGTATTTTTGATCAAATACATTTTTAAGAGACTTTTAAAAAAAACTTAATTATTCCAAAAGTATGCTTCCAATAAATGACATTAGTTTCACCAGAATACATCTTTACTATAGTGACTGGCAAGGCTTTCATTAATAAATCATTTAATTTAGTGTCATTGTGTTTGGTTTGTGTGCTTTGCGGGACAGCATTTACAGTTTTATTGACTAGTTTGGTGAAAAACTACACTCAAAAAAAACTTTTTTCGATTTATGCATTTGAATCCATAATAAAATTCTATCAAATGAAATAGTTTGTAGTGTGTATGGCAATAATGCAGGGATCCCGCAGTTGTTGTGGCCTAATATTAGTTGTGTTTTCACTGTTATCACATGAGAAGCGTTGCTGGTGAACTTTGCCTCTGTTCAGGAAATCAAGGACATGCGGAGATAATTCGGCTTCAGTGATTGGACAGCTGGCCAGAATCAAACGCTGTGGATTATGACACCGTGATTATGAATGCAGAAATGCAGACATGGATATTGGAGCGGCCCTTTGTGTCATAACTGCTTGCAGAAGACCCACAATTACACTTCTAGCCCACAAGCGCTCACACCTGCAGATAATGCCAAACCTGCCGTGTGTGTGTGTGTGTGTGTGTGTGTGTGTGTGTGTGTGTGTGTGTGTGTGCGCCATCCAAACACGAGCCGAGCCAAGTTTCATTTGTCAGGTCAGGAGTGTGTGAGGAACGCCTCGGGTCAACAGGTGGATGTAAAGCTATATCTCAACGGGCCTGTTGCAAAAATCATACACTATGGCCTTCACACACACATGAGCTGTAACGCCATCCCATTATTCAGCTCTAACAGCTCCAGCTCTTTTCTCCAGGTTTAGGAGTGTGTTTATGGGGATTCTTCTAGAAGCGCAGAAGGCCCGGCTCTCAGTCTCCGCTCTAATTCATCACAAAGCTGTTCTATCGGGTCGAGGTCAGGACTCCAGTTCCTCCACCAAACTCCTCATCATGTCTTTATGGAGACGCTTTGTGCACTGGTGCATGCTGGGACAGGAAGGGGCCGTCCACAAACTGGTCCCACAAAGTGGGGAGCATGAAATTGTCCAAAATGCCTTGCATTAAGAGTTTCTTTCACTGGAACTAACCGCTGAAAAACAACCCCACCCCATAATCCCCCCTCCACCAAACTTTACACTTGGCACTATGCAGTCAAAAATGCACTTATATAGTGTTGACCAATTTCAAAATACGGCATCATGAAGCTTCGAAGCGTTATGAATCACTGAGTCGATTCAGCAGTTTGGATCGCGAAAGTCACGTGATTTCAGCAGTTTGGCGGTTTGACATGCGATCCAAATCATGATTCGACTCACTGATTCATAACACTTTGAAGTGCTGAATCGACTCGCTGATTCATAACGCTTCGAACCGCTGAATCGATTCACTGATTCATAACGCTTCAAACCGCTGAATCGGCTCGCTGATTTATAACGCTTCGAACCGCTGAATCGACTCACTGATTCATAACGCTTCGAACCGCTGAATCGACTCACTGATTCATAACGCTTCAAACCGCTGAATCGGCTCGCTGATTTATAACGCTTCGAACCGCTGAATCGGCTCGCTGATTCATAACGCTTCGAACCGCTGAATCGACTCACTGATTCTTAACGATTCGAATCGCTGAATCGGCTCGCTGATTCATAACGCTTCGAACCGCTGAATCGACTCACTGATTCATAACGCTTCGAACCGCTGAATCGGCTCGCTGATTCATAACGCTTCGAACCGCTGAATCGACTCAATGATTCATAACGCTTTGAACCACTTAATCGACTCACTGATTCATAACGCTCCGAACCGCTGAATTGGCTCGCTGATTCATAACGCTTCGAACCGCTGAATCGACTCACTGATTCATAACGCTTCAAACCGCTGAATCGACTCACTGATTCATATTCATAACGTTTCAAACGCTGAATCGACTCTCTGATTCATAACGTTTCGAACCACTGAATCGACTCACTGATTCATAGCGCTCCAAACCGATGAATCGACTCACTGATTCACAACCCTCCAAACCGCTGAATCGACTCACTGATTCATAACCCTCCAAACCGCTGAATCGACTCACTGATTCATAACCCTCCAAACCACCGAATCGACTCACTGATTCATAATTCATAACGCTCCGAACCACTGAATCGACTCACTGATTCATAACGCTCCGAACTGCTGAATCGACTCTCTAATTCTTAACGCTCCAAACCGATGAATTGACTCACTGATTCATAATTCATAACGCTCCGAATCGCTGAATCGACTCGCTAATTCATAATGCTCCAAACCGCTGAATCGACTCACTGATTCATAACGCTCCGAACCACTGAATCGACTCACTAATTCATAACGCTCCGAACTGCTGAATCGACTCACTGATTCATAACGCTCCGAACCACTGAATCGACTCACTGATTCATAACGCTTCGAAGCTTCATGATGCCGTGTTTTGAAATCGGTCAACACTATATAAGTTGTTAATTAGGTTTTTTCATTTTTGGGTGAACTAACCCTTTAATGCAAGGCATTTTTGACTGCATTGTGCCAAGTGTAAAGTTTGGTGGAGGGGGGATAAGGCCTGGCAATAAATATAAAATAATTTTTCCATGGTTAACCTTGTGTTCATAGTCATTAAACTAAATCATAAATAAAAAAAAAAAAAACTCACATCAAGAAGAAACACATGAATAAGTGTTCATTATTATATTTATTTTAGTATTTAATATCTTTAACTTCTCAGTTAAATGATCATGCGTGTTTAGCCCCATCACTCGACAACAGCTTTTTTCATGACTTTTTTTTCCTCTGTAAAATTAGGTATCGCAACAACTAGGTAGAAACGTTGATAGCCACTCATCAAGTCATCGCTAAATTGGACTAATCGCTAAAAGTGCGAGGTTTTAATAAGGGGATTTTAAGGCTTTGTGTCGGGGGAGAAATAATTTAAGTGTAACAACTGCAATTTTGTCTTATTTCTGACCCTGAGTCGATTCCATAGACTCCTACAGTGGGAGTCGGGAATCGGAGTCGACTCCAAAAAACCTGGAATCGAACACCCCTAGGGCCAACCCCTGAAAAAACAACCTCACCCCATAATCCCCCCTCCACTAAACTTTACACTTGTCACAATGCAAGTCCCGTTCTCCTGGCAACCGCCAGACTCGTCCATGGGATTGTCAGACAGAGAAGCGTGATTGGTCACTCAGAGAACACGTCTCCACTGCTCTAGAGTCCAGTGGCGGCGCACTTTACCCCACTGCATCCCACGCTTTGATGATGTAAGGCCATGGAAACCCATTCCATGAAGCTCTACACACTGTTCTTGAGCTCATCTGAAGGCCACAGGAGTTTGGAGGTCTGAGCTCTTGACTCTGTGACCCTCAGCATGTGCTGACCCCGCTCTGTGGCTGAGTTGCTGTTGCCCTGCTCCCAAAAGTCGCTCCTCATTTGCATAAAGTCCACACATCTCAAGGGTTCTCCACTCTAGCGCTCCACTTCCCTGCAGATCTCCAAGCCTAAACACACCTAAACAGGTTAATCACGGTCTTCAGGAAAACTGGAAAGATGAGTTTGATCAAAGGTTGGAGCTGAACTTTGCAGGAGAGCTGCATTCTGCCTCAGTCTCACTGCTAGAGTCGATTCTCACGATGGACAACATTTCAGAACACGCGTGTGCCACACACACTCCTTCAGGATTCACACACGTTTCAGAACACGCGTGTGCCACACACACTCCTTCAGGATTCACACACGTTTCAGAACACGCGTGTGCCACACACACTCCTTCAGGATTCACACACACGTTTCAGAACACGCGTGTGCCACACACACTCCTTCAGGATTCACACACGTTTCAGAACACGCGTGTAAAACACACACTCCTTCAGGATTCACACACGTTTCAGAACACGCGTGTGCCACACACACTCCTTCAGGATTCACACACGTTTCAGAACACGCGTGTGCCACACACACTCCTTCAGGATTCACACACACGTTTCAGAACACGCGTGTGCCACACACACACTCCTTCAGGATTCACACACGTTTCAGAACACGCGTGTGCCACACACACACTCCTTCAGGATTCACACACGTTTCAGAACACGCGTGTGCCACACACACTCCTTCAGGATTCACACACGTTTCAGAACACGCGTGTGCCACACACACTCCTTCAGGATTCACACACGTTTCAGAACACGCGTGTGCCACACACACTCCTTCAGAATTCACACACGTTTCAGAACACGCGTGTGCCACACACACTCCTTCAGGATTCACACACACGTTTCAGAACACGCGTGTGCCACACACACTCCTTCAGGATTAACACACGTTTCAGAACACGCGTGTGCCACACACACTCCTTCAGGATTCACACACGTTTCAGAACACGCGTGTGCCACACACACTCCTTCAGGATTCACACACGTTTCAGAACACGCGTGTGCCACACACACTCCTTCAGGATTCACACACGTTTCAGAACACGCGTGTGCCACACACACTCCTTCAGGATTCACACACGTTTCAGAACACGCGTGTGCCACACACACTCCTTCAGGATTCACACACGTTTCAGAACACGCGTGTGCCACACACACTCCTTCAGGATTCACACACGTTTCAGAACACGCGTGTGCCACACACACTCCTTCAGGGTTCACACACGTTTCAGAACACGCGTGTGCCACACACACTCCTTCAGGATTCACACACGTTTCAGAACACGCGTGTGCCACACACACTCCTTCAGGATTCACACACGTTTCAGAACACGCGTGTGCCACACACACTCCTTCAGGATTCACACACGTTTCAGAACACGCGTGTGCCACACACACTCCTTCAGGATTCACACACGTTTCAGAACACGAGTGTGCCACACACACTCTTTCAGGATTCACACGTTTCAGAACACGCGTGTGCCACACACACTCCTTCAGGATTCACACACGTTTCAGAACACGCGTGTGCCACACACACTCCTTCAGGATTCACACACGTTTCAGAACACGCGTGTGCCACACACACTCCTTCAGGATTCACACACGTTTCAGAACACGCGTGTGCCACACACACTCCTTCAGGATTCACACACGTTTCAGAACACGCGTGTGCCACACACACTCCTTCAGGATTCACACACGTTTCAGAACACGCGTGTGCCACACACACTCCTTCAGGATTCACACACGTTTCAGAACACGCGTGTGCCACACACACTCCTTCAGGATTCACACACGTTTCAGAACACGCGTGTGCCACACACACTCCTTCAGGATTCACACACGTTTCAGAACACGCGTGTGCCACACACACTCCTTCAGAATTCACACACGTTTCAGAACACGCGTGTGCCACACACACTCCTTCAGGATTCACACACACGTTTCAGAACACGCGTGTGCCACACACACTCCTTCAGGATTAACACACGTTTCAGAACACGCGTGTGCCACACACACTCCTTCAGGATTCACACACGTTTCAGAACACGCGTGTGCCACACACACTCCTTCAGGATTCACACACGTTTCAGAACACGCGTGTGCCACACACACTCCTTCAGGATTCACACACGTTTCAGAACACGCGTGTGCCACACACACTCCTTCAGGATTCACACACGTTTCAGAACACGCGTGTGCCACACACACTCCTTCAGGATTCACACACGTTTCAGAACACGCGTGTGCCACACACACTCCTTCAGGATTCACACACGTTTCAGAACACGCGTGTGCCACACACACTCCTTCAGGGTTCACACACGTTTCAGAACACGCGTGTGCCACACACACTCCTTCAGGATTCACACACGTTTCAGAACACGCGTGTGCCACACACACTCCTTCAGGATTCACACACGTTTCAGAACACGCGTGTGCCACACACACTCCTTCAGGATTCACACACGTTTCAGAACACGCGTGTGCCACACACACTCCTTCAGGATTCACACACGTTTCAGAACACGCGTGTGCCACACACACTCCTTCAGGATTCACACACGTTTCAGAACACGCGTGTGCCACACACACTCCTTCAGGATTCACACACGTTTCAGAACACGCGTGTGCCACACACACTCCTTCAGGATTCACACACGTTTCAGAACACGCGTGTGCCACACACACTCCTTCAGGATTCACACACGTTTCAGAACACGCGTGTGCCACACACACTCCTTCAGGATTCACACACGTTTCAGAACACGCGTTTGCCACACACACTCCTTCAGGATTCATACACGTTTCAGAACACGCGTGTGCCACACACACTCCTTCAGGATTCACACACGTTTCAGAACACGCGTGTGCCACAAACACTCCTTCAGGATTCACACACGTTTCAGAACACGCGTGTGCCACACACACTCCTTCAGGATTCACACACGTTTCAGAACACGCGTGTGCCACACACACTCCTTCAGGATTCACACACGTTTCAGAACACGCGTGTGCCACACACACTCCTTCAGGATTCACACACGTTTCAGAACACGAGTGTGCCACACACACTCCTTCAGGATTCACACACGTTTCAGAACACGCGTGTGCCACACACACTCCTTCAGGATTCACACACGTTTCAGAACACGCGTGTGCCACACACACTCCTTCAGGATTCACACACGTTTCAGAACACGCGTGTGCCACACACACTCCTTCAGGATTCACACACGTTTCAGAACACGCGTGTGCCACACACACTCCTTCAGGATTCACACACGTTTCAGAACACGCGTGTGCCACACACACTCCTTCAGGATTCACACACGTTTCAGAACACGCGTGTGCCACACACACTCCTTCAGGATTCACACACGTTTCAGAACACGCGTGTGCCACACACACTCCTTCAGGATTCACACACGTTTCAGAACACGCGTGTGCCACACACACTCCTTCAGGATTCACACACGTTTCAGAACACGCGTGTGCCACACACACTCCTTCAGGATTCACACACGTTTCAGAACACGCGTGTGCCACACACACTCCTTCAGGATTCACACACGTTTCAGAACACGCGTGTGCCACACACACTCCTTCAGGATTCACACACACGTTTCAGAACACGCGTGTGCCACACACACTCCTTCAGGATTCACACACGTTTCAGAACACGCGTGTGCCACACACACTCCTTCAGGATTCACACACGTTTCAGAACACGCGTGTGCCACACACACTCCTTCAGGATTCACACACGTTTCAGAACACGAGTGTGCCACACACACTCCTTCAGGATTCACACACGTTTCAGAACACGCGTGTGCCACACACACTCCTTCAGGATTCACACACGTTTCAGAACACGCGTGTGCCACACACACTCCTTCAGGATTCACACACGTTTCAGAACACGCGTGTGCCACACACACTCCTTCAGGATTCACACACGTTTCAGAACACGCGTGTGCCACACACACTCCTTCAGGATTCACACACGTTTCAGAACACGCGTGTGCCACACACACTCCTTCAGGATTCACACACGTTTCAGAACACGCGTGTGCCACACACACTCCTTCAGGATTCACACACGTTTCAGAACACGCGTGTGCCACACACACTCCTTCAGGATTCACACACGTTTCAGAACACGCGTCTGCCACACACACACTCCTTCAGGATTCACACACGTTTCAGAACATGCGTGTGCCACACACACTCCTTCACACACTGTAAGTGTGTGAGTGAGTGTGTGTGTGTGTGCGTGTGAGTGAGAGAGTTTGTGTGTGTGTGTGTGTGTGTGAGTGGGTGTGAGTAAGTGTGTGTGTGTGAGTGAGTGAGTGTGAGTGAGTGTGAGTAAGTGTGTGTGTGTGTGTGTGTGTTAGGACCCTTTAATGTACTTTACAGAGTTATTGAACTGAACTGAATCAACACTGAACTGAATCAACA
>NC_137100.1:2142802-2192802 GCF_949357685.1 Gobio gobio | reverse complement strand
TATGAGCACTTTTAATAATCATAATCATCATTTTACCAGTATTGTGTGTGGTATATCTGCTCATATGAGCACTTTTAATAATCATAATCCTCATTTTACTAGTATTGTGTGTGGTATATCTGCTCATATGAGCACTTTTAATAATCATAATCCTCATTTTACTAGTATTGTGTGTGGTATATCTGCTCATATGAGCACTTTTAATAATCATAATCATCATTTTACTAGTATTGTGTGTGGTATATCTGCTCATATGAGCACTTTTAATAATCATAATCATCATTTTACCAGTATTGTGTGTGGTATATCTGCTCATATGAGCACTTTTAATAATCATAATCATCATTTTACTAGTATTGTGTGTGGTATATCTGCTCATATGAGCACTTTTAATAATCATAATCATCATTTTACTAGTATTGTGTGTGGTATATCTGCTCATATGAGCACTTTTAATAATCATAATCATCATTTTACTAGTATTGTGTTTGGTATATCTGCTCATATGAGCACTTTTAATAATCATAATCCTCATTTTACTAGTATTGTGTGTGGTATATCTGCTCATATGAGCACTTTTAATAATCATAATCATCATTTTACTAGTATTGTGTGTGGTATATCTGCTCATATGAGCACTTTTAATAATCATAATCATCATTTTACCAGTATTGTGTGTGGTATATCTGCTCATATGAGCACTTTTAATAATCATAATCATCATTTTACTAGTATTGTGTGTGGTATATCTGCTCATATGAGCACTTTTAATAATCATAATCATCATTTTACTAGTATTGTGTGTGGTATATCTGCTCATATGAGCACTTTTAATAATCATAATCCTCATTTTACTAGTATTGTGTGTGGTATATCTGCTCATATGAGCACTTTTAATAATCATAATCATCATTTTACTAGTATTGTGTGTGGTATATCTGCTCATATGAGCACTTTTAATAATCATAATCATCATTTTACTAGTATTGTGTTTGGTATATCTGCTCATATGAGCACTTTTAATAATCATAATCATCATTTTACTAGTATTGTGTGTGGTATATCTGCTCATATGAGCACTTTTAATAATCATAATCATCATTTTACTAGTATTGTGTGTGGTATATCTGCTCATATGAGCACTTTTAATAATCATAATCCTCATTTTACTAGTATTGTGTGTGGTATATCTGCTCATATGAGCACTTTTAATAATCATAATCCTCATTTTACTAGTATTGTGTGTGGTATATCTGCTCATATGAGCACTTTTAATAATCATAATCATCATTTTACTAGTATTGTGTGTGGTATATCTGCTCATATGAGCACTTTTAATAATCATAATCCTCATTTTACTAGTATTGTGTGTGGTATATCTGCTCATATGAGCACTTTTAATAATCATAATCATCATTTTACTAGTATTGTGTTTGGTATATCTGCTCATATGAGCACTTTTAATAATCATAATCATCATTTTACTAGTATTGTGTGTGGTATATCTGCTCATATGAGCACTTTTAATAATCATAATCATCATTTTACTAGTATTGTGTGTGGTATATCTGCTCATATGAGCACTTTTAATAATCATAATCCTCATTTTACTAGTATTGTGTGTGGTATATCTGCTCATATGTGCACTTTTAATAATCATAATCCTCATTTTACTAGTATTGTGTGCGGTATATCTGCTCATATGAGCACTTTTAATAATCATAATCATCATCATTTTACTAGTATTGTGTGTGGTATATCTGCTCATATGAGCACTTTTAATAATCATAATCCTCATTTTACTAGTATTGTGTGTGGTATATCTGCTCATATGAGCACTTTTAATAATCATAATCATCATTTTACTAGTATTGTGTGTGGTATATCGGCTCATATGAGCACTTTTAATAATCATAATCATCATTTTACTAGTATTGTGTGTGGTATATCTGCTCATATGAGCACTTTTAATAATCATAATCCTCATTTTACTAGTATTGTGTGTGGTATATCTGCTCATATGAGCACTTTTAATAATCATAATCATCATTTTACTAGTATTGTGTGTGGTATATCTGCTCATATGAGCACTTTTAATAATCATAATCCTCATTTTACTAGTATTGCCTGTAGTATATCTGCTCATATGAGCACTTTTAATAATCATAATCCTCATTTTACTAGTATTGTGTGTGGTATATCTGCTCATATGAGCACTTTTAATAATCATAATCATCATTTTACTAGTATTGTGTGTGGTATATCTGCTCATATGAGCACTTTTAATAATCATAATCATCATTTTACTAGTATTGTGTGTGGTATATCTGCTCATATGAGCACTTTTAATAATCATAATCCTCATTTTACTAGTATTGTGTGTGGTATATCTGCTCATATGAGCACTTTTAATAATCATAATCCTCATTTTACCAGTATTGTGTTTGGTATATCTGCTCATATGAGCACTTTTAATAATCATAATCATAATTTTACCAGTATTGTGTTTGGTATATCTGCTCATATGAGCACTTTTAATAATCATAATCATCATTTTACTAGTATTGTGTGTGGTATATCTGCTCATATGAGCACTTTTAATAATCATAATCATCATTTTACCATTATTGTGTTTGGTATATCTGCTCATATGAGCACTTTTAATAATCATAATTTTACTAGTATTGTGTGTGGTATATCTGCTCATATGAGCACTTTTAATAATCATAATCCTCATTTTACTAGTATTGCCTGTAGTATATCTGCTCATATGAGCACTTTTAATAATCATAATCCTCATTTTACTAGTATTGTGTGTGGTATATCTGCTCATATGAGCACTTTTAATAATCATAATCATCATTTTACTAGTATTGTGTGTGGTATATCTGCTCATATGAGCACTTTTAATAATCATAATCATCATTTTACTAGTATTGTGTGTGGTATATCTGCTCATATGAGCACTTTTAATAATCATAATCATCATTTTACTAGTATTGTGTGTGGTATATCTGCTCATATGAGCACTTTTAATAATCATAATCATCATTTTACTAGTATTGTGTGTGGTATATCTGCTCATATGAGCACTTTTAATAATCATAATCATCATTTTACTAGTATTGTGTTTGGTATATCTGCTCATATGAGCACTTTTAATAATCATAATCATCATTATACTAGTATTGTGTGCGGTATATCTGCTCATATGAGCACTTTTAATAATCATAATCATCATTTTACTAGTATTGTGTTTGGTATATCTGCTCATATGAGCACTTTTAATAATCATAATCATCATTATACTAGTATTGTGTTTGGTATATCTGCTCATATGAGCACTTTTAATAATCATAATCATCATTTTACTAGTATTGTGTGTGGTATATCTGCACATATGAGCACTTTTAATAATCATAATCATCATTTTACTAGTATTGTGTGTGGTATATCTGCTCATATGAGCACTTTTAATAATCATAATCATCATTTTACTAGTATTGTGTTTGGTATATCTGCTCATATGAGCACTTTTAATAATCATAATCATCATTATACTAGTATTGTGTTTGGTATATCTGCTCATATGAGCACTTTTAATAATCATAATCCTCATTTTACTAGTATTGTGTTTGGTATATCTGCTCATATGAGCACTTTTAATAATCATAATCATCATTATACTAGTATTGTGTTTGGTATATCTGCTCATATGAGCACTTTTAATAATCATAATCCTCATTTTACTAGTATTGTGTTTGGTATATCTGCTCATATGAGCACTTTTAATAATCATAATCATCATTATACTAGTATTGTGTTTGGTATATCTGCTCATATGAGCACTTTTAATAATCATAATCCTCATTTTACTAGTATTGTGTTTGGTATATCTGCTCATATGAGCACTTTTAATAATCATAATCATCATTATACTAGTATTGTGTTTGGTATATCTGCTCATATGAGCACTTTTAATAATCATAATCCTCATTTTACCAGTATTGTGTTTGGTATATCTGCTCATATGAGCACTTTTAATAATCATAATCCTCATTTTACTAGTATTGCCTGTGGTATATCTGCTCATATGAGCACTTTTAATAATCATAATCATCATTTTACTAGTATTGTGTGTGGTATATCTGCTCATATGAGCACTTTTAATAATCATAATCCTCATTTTACTAGTATTGTGTGTGGTATATCTGCTCATATGAGCACTTTTAATAATCATAATCATCATTTTACTAGTATTGTGTTTGGTATATCTGCTCATATGAGCACTTTTAATAATCATAATCATCATTTTACTAGTATTGTGTTTGGTATATCTGCTCATGAGTGCAGTCGTACTGATCGTTACAGTATTGATTAGAGGCGTGTCAGAGGCGTGTCAGAGGCGTGTCAGAGGCGTGTCAGAGGCGTGTCAGAGGCGTGTCAGAGGCGTGTCAGAGGCGTGTCAGAGGCGTGTCAGAGGCGTGTCAGAGGCGTGTCAGAGGCGTGTCAGAGGCGTGTGAGCTGTGAATATGAGACTCTTTGAGTCGAGTTGCTCATGCATGTTCCCGCCGCCACGTTTGCATAACATGTAAAACCAGCCGTGATCAGTGAATATTCCTCTGTTTGTGATGTGCAGGTGGGACTGAAGTGAGTTATGTGTTTCTAAGCTCATCTGAGCAGGCGTGTTAAAGGCGTGTTATAGGCGTGTTGTCGTCTCAAGCAGCTGCATGACTTCATTGGAGGGTCTCTGGAGTGGGGCGGCTCCTGACGGGTCGTGTGTGTGTGTGTGTGTGTGTGTGTGTGTGTGTGTGTGTGTCTGTGTCTGAGCCACAGGCATGATCTCACACAGGCTAGTCCACTGTTATTATTAGTATTTTCATTATGTGGACTGTAGTAGAGTTCAGAAAGCTGTGTATCAGTACCAAAATGAGTGGGTGCCCGCGGTTACCCGCGGTTACGAGTCATCCAAAAATATTTTTAATGATATTCGGGTCACGGTCGGTCGGATCGTCAATAAATCCTTATTTACCTTTTGAATGTTGAGCGTTATTAACTTTTGAATAAATGCTGACGCGGGACAAAATGCCCGATTTCCCAAAACGTTGAACTGAGCAATGCCATTGTACCATTTTAATAGGCTACTTTTAAACACATTTAAAGTCAGTTTTATGTATTTTCTGAGAGGGGGCGGGATTTTTGTTGGGAAAGTCGGGGGAGAGACGCACACTTCGATTAGACTGGATAAACACATGCAGCATCTTAATTGTTAAGAAAATTAAACGAAATAAATGAATAAATCAAGCCTGTATAACATAACACTAGGCTATATCATACAGCATTCAGAAAAATAACAGTTTGCGCTCCTAAGGGCTTTCACACTTTTCCAAATGTTTTCCAAATGTGGGCTGATGAATTCTTCAAGCCGGGTCGAAACATAAACATCGTGTTCATCAATAATATGCATCTGGAGCTGAAATGGAAAATGATGGGCCGCCTCAAGAACTGCCTGCTCTCGCCGCTGCACCTCTGAGCACCACGCCAGGACCTGAAACATTTTCTCAATTGCCCAATGAGCTACGATGAGCATTTACTACTTTAAAAAAATGCGGGTCAGGAAGCGGGTCGGGTACAATATTTTCTTCTTTTTTTTTGCGGTCCGAGTTGCGGGCGGGTTAGTTGAAAACGTCGGTCGGGTGCGGGTTGTTTATACATTGACCCGCGCATCACTGCTGTGTATTGGTGACACCGGTGGCCGTTCGGGGAACTGCAGGCAGAACCTGATTCCCGACCCGATGTACTGAAGGCGAAGTTATTTTTCATTCTTCACTTAGAAGTAAAAAGTTGGAATTTATTAATTAAATTGTGACTAATAGATGAAAATGTTCGTATTTTATTGTTGCTGCCGTTAATAATCCACTCAAGGCTGTGCTTTACACTGATTTTACCACAGCTACGGGTATTTTAGTGTCTTAGAAATACTATTATGATTGGCTTTTATTTTTTTATAAATCTTTTTTGTTTTAATTTTAAAGGTAACAATTTTATTATTTTTTTTTGCGATTTTAAATTTTGTAAATGTCTAATTTTTTATATTTTTATTTCAGTTGAATTGTTTTATTAAAACATTTTTTTGGCGTTTTAGCACTTTAGGTTTTTGGCAATTTAATTTTTTTAATACGTCAAATATTTTACTATTTCAGTTTTATTTTATTTTTATTAGTACTTTTAATGGGGTTTTTAAAACATATTTTATCTTTTCTTTTTTAATTTGAAAGTTTTAACAATTTATTTATTTTTTACAAAAAAATGTAATGTCTAATTTGTACTATTTTATTTCGGGTTTTTTTATAGTTTGAATTGGTTTTTATATATTTTTATCATTTTCGTTTTAATTCTTAAAGTTTTAGCAGTTTATTTATTTTTCCCAATATTTGTTTTAATACATCTAATTTTGTAAAATTTTTCAGTTTTACTATGTTTTATTAATAGTTTGGATTGGTTTTTATTAATAAAAAAATATTTTAGTATTTCTGTTTTAATTTTAAAGTTAGCAATTTAGGTTTTTTGCAATTAATTTTTTTAATGCGTCTAATACGTTTCAATTTAATTTTTTATTAATAGTTTTGAATTGGTTTCTATATTTTTGATCGTTTTCGTTTCAATTTTAAAGTTTCAGCTATTAATTTTAATTTGTCTAGTTTTTATTTCAGTTTTAATGCATCAAGTTAAACTAAATGGAAATTGTAGGCAACTAGCTCAAGTAAAATGTTTATTTTATTTCAAGTAACATGTTCTTCCTGTTTCAGCCTCTTTTGCCTGATTTCTGTGTATTAATACCTTCCTCTTGGTCTCATTGGTCAGTGGCTCTTGTCCTGGTTCTCATTGGCTGTTTAATCCTCTGATAGTTGATCATGTCAGAGCAGTTTCTGCTCCATGTCCTCCATTACGTCCGTTGTGTCCACATGGCCTTGCACACACACCGCACACACACACACACGCACTCACACACACACACACACACACACCTGTGTCCAGTCGGAAGTTTTCCTTGGGTGTGTGTCCCCTCGTGTTTAGCTTAATCAGCTCTACTGGGGAAATATCCCTGGCCTGCGCGTGTGTGTGTGTGTGCTCGCATACTCGGGCACACACACACGCTCACATACGCTCGCATACACACACACACATACTCACATATGCATACACACGCATACTCACACATGCTCGCATACACACACACATACTCACATATGCATACACACGCATACGCACACATGCTCGCATACACACACGCATACTCACATACGCATACACGCATACTCACATACGCATACACACGCATACTCACATATGCATACACACGCATACTCACATACGCATACACACGCATACTCACATATGCATACACACGCATACTCACATACGCATACACACGCATACTCACACACGCACACATGCTCGCATACACACACGCATACTCACATACGCATACACGCATACTCACATACGCATACACACGCATACTCACATATGCATACACACGCATACTCACATACGCATACACACGCATACTCACATATGCATACACACGCATACTCACATACGCATACACACGCATACTCACATACGCATACACACGCATACTCACATACGCATACACACGCATACTCACATATGCATACACACGCATACTCACATACGCATACACACGCATACTCACATACGCATACACACGCATACTCACATACGCATACACACGCATACTCACACATGCTCGCATACACACGCATACTCACATATGCACACACACGCATACTCACATACGCATACACACGCATACTCACATATGCATACACACGCATACTCACATACGCATACACACGCATACTCACACGCATACACACGCATACTCACACGCATACACACGCATACTCACACGCATACTCACACATGCATACACACGCATACTCACACATGCATACACACGCATACTCACACATGCATACACACGCATACTCACACATGCATACACACGCATACTCACACATGCATACACACGCATACTCACACATGCATACACACGCATACACACGCATACTCACACACGCATACACACGCATACTCACACACGCATACACACGCATACACACGCATACTCACACATGCATACACACGCATACTCACACATGCATACACACGCATACTCACACATGCATACACACGCATACACACGCATACTCACACACGCATACTCACACATGCATACACATGCATACACACGCATACACACGCATACTCACACACGCATACACGCATACTCACACACGCATACACACGCATACTCACACACGCATACACACGCATACTCACACACGCATACACACGCATACTCACACACGCATACACACGCATACTCACACATGCATACACACGCATACACACGCATACTCACACACGCATACACACGCATACTCACACATGCATACACACGCATACACACGCATACTCACACATGCATACACACGCATACTCACACATGCATACACACGCATACTCACACATGCATACACACGCATACACACGCATACTCACACATGCATACACACGCATACTCACACATGCATACACACGCATACTCACATACGCATACACACGCATACTCACATACGCATACACACGCATACTCACATACGCATACACACGCATACTCACATACGCATACACACGCATACTCACACATGCTCGCATACTCACACATGCTCGCATACACACGCATACTCACACATGCTCGCATACACACACATGCATACTCACAAATGCTCGCATACACACACATACACACGCATACTCACATGCGCATACTCACATACGCATACTCACATACGCATACTCGCATACGCATACTCACGCATACTCACATACGCATACACACACGCATACTCACATACGCATACTCACACATGCTCGCATACTCACATACGCATACACACGCATACTCACATACGCATACTCACATACGCATACTCACGCATACTCACATACGCATACACACACGCATACTCACATACGCATACTCACATACGCATACTCACGCATACTCAAACACGCATACTCACATACGCATACACACACGCATACTCGCATACGCATACACACACGCATACTCGCATACGCATACACACGCATACTCGCATACGCATACACACGCATACTCACATACGCATACACACACACGCGCGCATACTCACATACGCATACTCACATAAGCATACACACGGATACTCACATACGCATACACACGCATACTCACATACGCATACACACGCATACTCACACACACATACTCACACATGCTCGCATACTCACATACGCATACACACGGATACTCACATACGCATACACACGCATACTCACACACACATACACACGCATACTCACACACACATACTCACACATGCTCGCATACTCACATACGCATACACACGCATACTCACATACGCATACACACGCATACTCACACACACACACTCACACATGCTCGCATACTCACATACGCATACACACACGCATACTCACATACGCATACACACGCATACTCACATACGCATACACACGCATACTCACACACATACTCACACATGCTCACACACACATACTCACACATGCTCGCATACTCACATACGCATACACACACGCATACTCACATACGCATACACACGCATACTCACACACACATACTCACACATGCTCACACACACATACTCACACATGCTCGCATACTCACATACGCATACACACACGCATACTCACATACGCATACACACGCATACTCACATACGCATACACACGCATACTCACACACACATACTCACACATGCTCACACACACATACTCACACATGCTCGCATACTCACATACGCATACACACACGCATACTCACATACGCATACACACACGCATACTCACATACGCATACACACGCATACTCACATACGCATACACACGCATACTCACACACACATACTCACACATGCTCGCATACTCACATACTCACACATGCTCGCATACTCACATACTCACACATGCTCGCATACTCACATACGCATACACACGCATACTCACATACGCATACACACGCATACTCACACACACACACTCACACATGCTCGCATACTCACATACGCATACACACGCATACTCACATACGCATACACACGCATACTCACACACACACACTCACACATGCTCGCATACTCACATACGCATACACACACGCATACTCACATACGCATACACACACACCCTCACATGCACACACGCATGCATACTCACACATGCTCGCATACACACACACATAATCACATACGCATACACACGCATACTCCCATACGCATACACACACATACTCACATACGAATACACACGCATACTCACATATGCATACACACGCCTACTCACACATGCTCGCATACACACGCATACTCACACATGCATACACACGCATACTCACATATGCATACACACGCATACTCACACATGCATACACACGCATACTCACACATGCATACACACGCATACTCACACATGCATACACACGCATACTCACATACGCATACACACGCATACTCGCATACGCATACACACGCATACTCACATACGCATACACACGCATACTCACACACGCATACTCACATACGCATACACACGCATACTCACATACGCATACACACGCATACTCACATACGCATACACACGCCTACTCACACATGCTCGCATACACATGCATACTCACACATGCTCGCATACACACACATACGCATACACACGCATGCTCACACATGCATACACACGCATACTCACACATGCATACACACGCATACTCACACATGCATACACACGCATACTCACATACGCATACACACGCATACTCACATACGCATACACACGCATACTCACATACGCATACACACGCATACGCATACACACGCATACTCACACACGCATACTCACATACGCATACACACGCATACTCACATACGCATACACACGCATACTCACATACTCACACACGCATACTCACATACGCATACACACGCATACTCACATACGCATACACACGCATACTCACATACGCATACACACGCCTACTCACACATGCTCGCATACACACGCATACTCACACATGCTCGCATACACACACATACGCATACACACGCATGCTCACACATGCGTACACACGCATACTCACACATGCATACACACGCATACTCACACATGCATACACACGCATACTCACATACGCATACACACGCATACTCACATACGCATACACACGCATACTCACATACGCATACACACGCATACTCACACACGCATACTCACATACGCATACACACGCATACTCACATACGCATACACACGCATACTCACATACGCATACACACGCATACTCACATACGCATACACACGCCTACTCACACATGCTCGCATACACACGCCTACTCACACATGCTCGCATACACACGCATACTCACACATGCTCGCATACACACACATACGCATACACACGCATGCTCACATGCGCATACACACGCATACTCACATACGCATACTCACGCATACTCACATATGCATACTCACGCATACTCACATACGCATACTCACATACGTGTATGCACACACGCATACACGTACATATACACACACGCATATGCACATGCACATACACACACGCCTACACACACATGCACATACACACACGCATATGTACATACACATACACACGCGCCTACACACACGCATACATACATGCATACATACACACACGCATACACACATGCACATACACGCACACACGCATACATACACACACACGCCTACATGCACATGCACACACGCGCACACACATACACATACACGCATGCACATACACACACGCAAATGCACATACACATACACACACGCCTACACACACTCACATACACGTACATACACACATACACATGAGCGCATACACACACACGCATATGTACATACACACACGCGCGCATACATACACACACATACACGCATGCACATACACACACGCAAATGCACATACACATACACACGCCTACACACACTCACATACACGCATGCACATACACATATACACACACGCATACACGTACATGTACATACACACACACACGCATATGCACATGCACATACACACGCCTACACACATGCACGTACATACACACATACACATGAGCGCATACACACACGCATATGTACATACACACACACGCGCATACATACACACGCATACACACACATGCACATACACACGCATACATACATACACACTCACACACACGCCTACAGGCACATGCACAAACGCGCACACACACTCACATACACGCATGCACATTCACATGCATGCACATACACACACATGCACATGCACACACACACTCACATACACGCATGCACATTCACATGCATGCACATACACACGCCTACACACTTGCACGTACATACACACATACACATGAGCACACACACACGCGCATACATACACACGCATACACACACATGCACATACACACGCATACATACACACTCACACACACGCCTTCAGGCACATGCACAAACGCGCACACACACACTCACATACACGCATGCACATTCACATGCATGCACATACACACACACATGCACATACACACGCATACATACACACTCACACACGCCTACAGGCACATGCACAAACGCGCACACATACACTCACATACACGCATGCACATTCACATGCATGCACATACACGCACATGCATATGCACATACACATACACACACGCATACACACACATGTACATACACACACGCATATGTACATACACACACATGCACATGCACACATGCATATGCACATACACATACACACACGCATACACACATGTACATACACACACATGCACATACACCCATGCACATACACACACACGCATATGCGCATACACACACATGCGCGCAGATACACGCATGCGCACACACGCACACACACATACATGCGCACACACATGCATACACACACACATGCACACACTCAAGGTTTGCGGGTCTTAAAAAGCTCATGCATTCATGGCAAAAAGGAAAATCTCCCTCAGTCTCTTGATATGGAAACCTCTTTAAATCAAAGATGCGTTCACTTGAGATGCAGATGAACATGAAGAGCAGAAACATCTTCCAGTGGCTTCCCTTACAGCTGCAGTTCAGACGTTTGCTCTGGTCTAATCATAAACTCTTCATCTGGACTTCATATTTTGCGTCTCAAGTAAATGTTAAGACTCTTGATTTGCAATGCAAAAGACACACATTGTGTTGTTTGATTTGTGATGGCATGTTTGTGCACATGTTGTGTAATCAGGGCCGCCCGTGCGATGACTTTGACGTGTCTGGTCCGTTGTTAGGTGCTTAAGCGTATGCCTGTTGCATCATGGGTAATTAATGGTCTCCATTGACCTACATTGAGTTGGACTCCTGTGTAAACAATCTGAAGCGGGAGAAAGGGCATCAAGTGTCCAGTTGTTCGGCTGAATTCCTGTTGGCCTTCTCCGGAGTCTTTCCCTCGGGTCGCTCATTTATCCAGGCACTCGCATAGCTGGCATTCCTTCCCAGCATTCCCCAGAAAGAGGGTTTAGCTGGAGGGAAGAGGTGGAGACCGGCCTCTCTCTCTCTCTCTCTCTCTCTCTCTCTCTTTCTGCCCCACTCAAGTCTTTCTCCTCAAAATGGCCTCTGAGTTTATCAGAGCTTTCCTCGCGTGCTCCAGTCGACGTTTTTTATTCTTAATTATCTGGACATTTCAGTTTATAATTATAGATTTATCATATTTTCCAACATTTATGTCTGAAAGTGTCTAGTTGGAGGAGCAAACAAGAACAAACTTGCATTACAACAACGCTTATTTTTCTAGACTTTTCTAAAATAATTTTATTGGTGAATTCCTGGTGGTTCAATACTGTAAAATAATATTTGATATGAAGCAAGAATTACATGCCTTGTACATAAACTATTGTAATGCAATTCAAAAATATGTATTAATATAGAATGTATAGCTTTTTTAAATTTATTTTTGTATTGCTTTTATACTATATTAGTATTCTTATGTTGGTAATACAGTGGTTATTAAATAAATACTGTAAAATATATTTACGAAGCATGAATGATAAAATGCTTTTGTTTGTATCAAATATTTTTCAGCAAATGCAATATAATACTCCAGTGAATGAAATGCAAATATTAATTTTATTGGTCTTTTCCTGGTGGTTAAATACCGTAAATACTGTAAAATAATATTTGATATGAAGCAAGAATGACGAAAAATATATATTAAAATATATATACAAAAATGTGTATTAATATAAAATGTATAGCTTTTTTAATTTATTTTTGTATTGCTTTTATACTTTATTAGTATTCTCCTTTTGTTAATACAGTGTTTATTAAATAAATACTGTAAAATAGTATAATATTTATGAAGCATGAATGATAAAATGACATTCATTTGTTTGTATCAAATATTTTTAGCAAATGCAATATAATATTCCAGTGAATGAAATGCAAAAATTAATTGCATTTATAATTTATTGGTGTATTCCTGGTGGTTAAATACCATAAATACTGTAAAATATTTGATATGAAGCAAGAATGACGAAATTGCATGCCTTGTACATAAACAATTGTAATGCAATTCAAAAATATATATTAATATAAAATGTATAGCTTTTAAAATCTTCAATCATATTTATTTTAAACTAAAAAATTGTAATGCAAACAAATGATAAAACATAAATGCAATTCTAAAATGAAAAATTGCCAAAAAAGCTAAATTTGTTTTTGCGTTTATATTTCATTGCTTTGCTCGTGTTTGTAATAGTGATTTTTTTTTATTTATTTAAAAACTTTTATATTTTACCGTAAAATAAATAATAATTATGAGACAAATTATAAAATTACATGCTTTTGTTTAAACTGTCATGTTTTTAATCATCATTTATATATAATATTTAGCTCTTTTTTTTGCAAGTATACATTTTTTTAATATAGCATTTTTTATTTCATTGCTTTACTCGTTTTTTTGTAATAGTGATTTTTAAATTAATACTGTAAAATAAATGATAATATTTATGAAGCAAAAATGATAATGACTGGGCATGCTTGTTTGCATCAATCATAAATATTTTAAACATAATTGTAATGCAAACACATGATAATTTTAAATGCAATTAAAAATGTGCCTTTTTGCATTTATGTATGCATTTTTAAATTGCATTTATATTTCATTGCTTTACTCGTGTTTCTAATAGTGATTTTTAATTTAATACTATAAAATAAATAATTGACAGAGAAATGATAAAATAACATGCTTTTGTTTAAACTGTCATGTTTTTATCAATCACATACAGGTCATTTATATATAATATTTAGCTCTTTTTTGCATGTTTACATTTTTGAAAAGCATTTATATTCCATTGTTTTATTCCTGCAGATTTTTTTTGTTGTTAATACTTTAAAATATTTGTTATGAAGCAAAAATCATAATTTTTATGACACTAATGTTAAAATGACATGCTTTTGTTTAAACAGTCACGTTTTTATGCATCAATCATCAAAATCATAATCCAATGCAAACAATATATAATTAATATTTCGCTTTTGTGCATTTTTTTTTCATTTATTTTTGAATAGCATTTATATTTCATTGCTTGAAGTAGTGATTTTTTTTAATTAATACTGTAAAATAATATTTATGATGCAAAAATGATCAAAAAAAACCGTCATGTTTGCATCAATCATATACATTAAACAAAAATCATAATCAATGCAAACAATATATATAATTAATATTTAATATTTCGCTTTTGTGCATTGTTTTAATTTATTTTTGAATAGCATTTACATTTCATTGCTTTACTCGTGTTTGTAAAGTAGTGATTTTTAAATGAATACTGTAAAACAATATGACACAAAAATGATAAAATGACATGCTTTTGTTTAAACGTCATGTTTGCATCAATCATATGCATTGAAAATATATATATATATATATATATATATATATATATATATATATATATATATATATATATATATATATATATATATATATATATATATATATATATATATATATATATATATATATATATATATATATATATATATATATATATATAATATATATATATATATATATATATTATATATATATATATATATATATATATAATATATATAATATATATATATATATATATATATATATATATAATATATATATAATATATATATATATATATTTCAATTTTTAAGCAAAATGTTATACATTTTAATATTTCGATTTCTAACCCTAAAATTTAAATGCAATTCAAAATATATGCGTGTGTGTATCCTTTTTGCATATATTTATGCAGTTTTGAATTGCATTTATATTTCATTGCTTTAACATTTACATTTACGTATTTGACAGACGCTTTTATCCAAAGCGACTTACATTGCATTCAAGTTACACATTTTACATTTTTTTGTCAGTTCTTTAAATAAATACTGTAAAATAATGTTTCTTATGAAGCAAGATTCATATGCATCTTTGTTTGCATGCATGTCATTGCGTGACTGGTGTTGGTAATACAGTGTGTGTGAAGCGATGTCGTCAGAGCCGTGTAAGTGTGTGTGTGAGCCCATGCTTTTCTCTCTGATGTCTCCCAGATTGCTAAAATGGGTGGAGAGCAGATGCCCCATCTGAACAACTCCTCCCCGGTGGTGGATGCCTCGCTCTATGGCTATGGAGGGCAGAAGCGCTCTCTGGATGAGGGAGGTAAGGCCCTGTTTACGCTCTTTTTGTGCTAAATGATATCAGTGTTGTTGATGTGAAGTCCAGGTCATGTCCGTGTTAATCAGTGTAACACACACACACACACACACACGCGTAACTGAGCTGAAATCAATGCAGGACTTGACCTTTGGCAGTGTTGCTCCGCCCGAGGCATTGATCGCCTCTTCTGTTCTTGAACGGCTTGCGAAAGAGCTAGCAAACAGCACGAGTGTGAGACGCTTCAGGAAGTGAAAGCGCTGTGTGTGAACCGCAGCGCTGGAGGCCTGAAACACCAGTGCCACTGAATCAATGAGCCGACAGAGTGCATGATGGGTAAAATCGGGACTGAGTGGATTATTAGGGGCCGAGCACCTATTGAACTTGTTAGATATCTTCTTCTTATTATTATTATTCCGCCATTGAAGTCTGCAGGAAAGTTATGAAATTTGGCACACTGATAGAGGACTGGCCCAACATTAACCACACCAATTTTGGAGTCTCTAACTCAATCCCTCTAGCGCCACCACTTGTTCAAAGTTGCACTCATGTTTATGCTAATAACTTTTGAACCCTAAGGGATAGAGACACAATTGATTCCTGAGCTCATGGCGATTCGATTTACGCCATGAAAATCTTCCAGCCATTTTGAATTTTCTGAGAAAAACTACTTTTTCGAACTCCTCCTCGGCTGTTGCTTTGATTTTCACAAAAATTTAACAAGATCATCTTCTGACAAAAAGTTGTGAAATTGAAGTTGATTAGTCGAATCGTTTTCGATAAACGCCCAAACTGACTTTATGTAGCGGTTGTGAAAATACACTTAAGGCTATATCTCCACAACGCTTTATCGTATTCAAACCAAACTTGGTCTATGTCATCGCAAGCATGACCTGAGACAACATGCAGCGTTTCAGTGCAGCGCCACCTACTGGTCCGGAGATACGAACATTTATATTTTTGCTTATAACTTCTGAACCATTTGTCCAAAAAACATAAAAGTTGTCTCGTTAGTTTCGGGACCTCATGCCGAGTCGACTGATATTTTTTTACCATATTATTTAATTTGACCATATCGACCATTTTGGCTGTCAGCCATTTTGAATTATGTGCTAAAATGCTGTATTTTATGAACACATGAACGGATTGTTATGAAACTCGGTATGGGTCATCAGCACGAGAACCTGAAGTAGCCGGAGAAGTTTTGAAACGGCGCCACCTACTGCATTTTCTTTTCAAACGCTTATAAAACTTTGGGTTTGATTGACTTATTTTCATGGGAGTAACTTTTTTTGTGTCCTGAATTCTTGCCGAGTCCAACGATACCAGACTTGCCAGGTTTCGGCATATGGTTTGTGCAGTGTTGTAATTTAGCGCTTAAAAAAACGTTAGCTGATATCTTCAAAACCGCTAGTCCGATCGAGACGAAACCAGCGTCAGAAGTTCAGAAACATAGGCCGATAGCTGAACGCTAATACCCAAATGACAAAATATTGATAGTAAGGGGGAGTAAAATCCATTTTGTTCATTTTGTTACGTGTTTTTTCATATAAATGTCTATAACTCAAAAACAAAATGAGAGATTTTCACCAAAATTGACACACACATGTATGGACTCACTCCGAGGACACATACAAAAATTGTGGGATTGTGCCTCTTGGTGGCGCTATAATAGAACAAAAATTCCCATAGACTACAATGCATTTTTCAGCCTTTTTCAAACTTCTATAATGCATTATTTATATATATATATTTATATGTTTAATGCAGTAACTAATAACACTTATCTATGCACTGAACGCACCTTAACCCTTGTGTGTGTGTGTATTGCTCCAGAAGTCTCACACAATTGTGTGTGCGTGTGTGTGTTCCTCCAGAAGTGTCTCACGATTGTGTGTGTGTGTGTGTGTGTGTGTGTGTGTGTGTTTGTTCCTCCAGAAGTGTCTCACGATTGTGTGTGTTCCTCCAGAAGTGTCTCACACGATTGTGTGTGTGTGTTCCTCCAGAAGTGTCTCACGATTGTGTGTGTGTTCCTCCAGAAGTGTCTCACGATTGTGTGTGTGTTCCTCCAGAAGTCTCACACGATTGTGTGTGTGTGTGTGTGTGTGTGTGTGTGTGTGTTCCTCCAGAAGTGGCTCACACGATTGTGTGTGTGTGTGTGTGTTCCTCCAGAAGTCTCACACGATTGTGTGTGTGTTCCTCCAGAAGTCTCACACGATTGTGTGTGTGTGTGTGTGTGTGTGTGTTCCTCCAGAAGTGGCTCACACGATTGTGTGTGTGTGTTCCTCCAGAAGTGTCTCACACGATTGTGTGTGTGTGTGTGTGTGTGTGTTCCTCCAGATGCGTCTCACAATTATGTTCTCTTTTGTTGGGATGCTGGTGTTTGGGAATGCAGTGTGTGTGTGTGTGTGTGTGTGTGTGTGTGTGTGTGTGTGTGTGTTCCTCCAGAACCCTTTACGCAAGAGATCATGGCAGCGTTTATTGATTTTCGTCATTTATGTTGGAGGAAAAAAGCCATTTCTGCGTCCAACTTCCATTTTTTACTACTGATGTTTTGTGCTGATTTCGATAAGTTAAATTCACAACTCTGGATGGAATCCAGCTTACTCAAATGTCTCTGTCTCTGCGTAACATTGACATACTCTAGTGTTTCTCTGGCCTGAGATGATGTTCTGTGGGGTTTATCAGTCATAAACACTAACACACTTCTCCGCCTTTGCTTCCTCCAGTGGCGAACCAGCTCGGTGCAATGGTACATGGTACAAGGTGAGCGCTTTTATCTGTGGAAAATCATATTGAGCTGTACATACAATAATCATAGGTTGATATTTACAATATTCTCATGTTGTTGTGTGTGTGTTTAGGGCTATAATAACAGAAGACTTCAAAGTGCCTGATAAGATGGTTGGCTTCAGTAAGTACTGGAGATGTAATGGGGCATTTGGGGGTCACTAGTGAACACCTGAAATGTAACTTTTTTTTATTTTTCAGTAAAATCAATGGAATCTCTTTGTTCAATAATATTTTGTCTTTTTGATTTTGTATTTTTAGAGAATTTCATAGTAGTAATTAATATTTATGCAATAATTATGGGTCATTTTTTCCCATTGAAAACAGCACAAAAATCTTTTTTTATTTTTATTATTTTATTTATTACATAAATACTTATTTGTATTAAGTTAAGGTTTTAGATAAACATTAAGACATTCTCAAAGATTACATTTAGTATTTTTTTGTTGGTTTAAGTCTTTTTTTTTATTTATGTTGATTTGAAGTGTCAGTTTTTGCATTGATTTTACTACAATCAGACCTGAACACAAAGACCTTTTGTTACACGTAATATTAAAAATTCAACACAAATGAGCAGGAATGCTTTATCAGAGTCTTCTGGCTCAATTTTGCCATTGTTATAGCCAAACCAGTTCAGTTATTTGTGTATAATAGTGTATTTTTAATAAAGAAATCGGTCTAAACCAAACACCAAAAGGTTAATATTTGGGCTTTATTAAACGGCTCTTATTATTTGTATTTTAAAAGCTTGAAGTGTTGCCCTTTTGCGGAGCTCTTTGTGTTTATTGTGTGTCAGTAATCGGACGGGGTGGCGAACAGATCACAAGAATTCAGCTGGAATCCAACTGTAAGATCCAGATCGCTGCTGGTAGGTTCTCCATATTCAGTTTTATGTCTTCCACGACCCTTTCATATGATTAACTTGAGCGTGACGTTTACAACATGCCAGATTTGACAGAAGATGGTGATAAAGATTGTGTCTGATAACTGACAGAAGAGATTTTTAATGACTCTTTTGATGTGTTAACCCTAATATTTGGACACCCTTAACTTTGGTTAATGTGTTAACATGCACGGTAAACTAACATTGAGCAATATATATAGTACAGTGTTTAATAATATTTGTCAATGTTAGTTCATATAAATACATTTGCTCTTGTTAGTACACTGTGCATTAACAAATGCAACTAAAATGTGTTCATAAATGATGAAATTATGACTAATAAATGTAAACTGTAGAATTATTGTTAGTTTGTGATTAAATGTATTTAACTAATATTAGCAAATGAAACCTTATTGTAGTGTTACCAAAGATTTATTTGATATTTATTCATTATAATAACACATTTGAGAGTTATTGACACACATTAATTCATACCATTGCATTTATGCTAAATTGTTGCAAAAATTATCCTTATTCTCAACAAAAAAAATTCATAGCATTTTAGATTTTTTTATATATATATATATATATATATATATATATATATATATATATATATATATAAAATAAATAAACAAACATTCTGAATTGGCATTTATTTGGTCTTCATATTAATTTAAGTTACCTTTTTTTGTCATTTATTTTTAAATTCTTGCTATTTAGGTTTAATTTATTTTTATTTCAGTTTTAGTTATTTATTAATCATTTATAAAGTTAATAATTTTTTTGTTAAACTTGTAAATATTTATATACATTTAAATATTTTTTTGGTTTTCATGTTAATTTTAGACTATTTTATTTTGAATTTTGTGCTTTTGTAATTTGTATTATTTATTTATTTTTTACTCTTTTAATTTATTTCCATTTAAACTTATTTCAGTTTATTGCCAAGGAAACATTTCTAATTTTCTTTTAGTTTTTAACTAATTTATATATATTTATTTTTATATATATTTTTGGATTTCATGATAATTTTATTTGGTCTTTTTTTTTATTAGTATTTAAAATGTACTATTTAATTTTAGTTGTTTAGTTGTTGTTTTTTTCAGTTAGTAATTTTAGTGCTTCAACATTTCTCATTTTCATTTATTTTGTTTGCTAATATTTATATTTTATTTTTATTGGTTTTCATGCTAATTTTAGTTTAAAAAATTGTAATTTTGTCATGTGCTTTTGTCATTTTTATTATTTTAATTTAGGTCTAATTATGTTTCTGTTTTAGATTATTTGCGGTTAATTATTTTAGTGCTTATTTCAGTTTATTGCGAAGGCAACATTTCTAATTTTCATTTAGTCTAAGTTTTTCAACTAATATTTATATTTTACTTTATTTCAGCTTTATTACAATTAACAAATGTTTGTTTAGTTTTAGCTGACGGTAATGACCCTGATCCAGAGACGAAACCATCTCTGAAGCTTTAAAGCATTAGTGCAACTTTAGACTAGGGATCGACCGATATGGATTTTTTTAGTGCCGATACCGATTTTTTTTCCTCAGCCTTAGCCGATGACGATACGGGCTGCCGATATTTGGAGCCGATACTGCTTTTGCTCCCTCAATTTATATCATAAAAATGACACCATGATCATGATGATAACAATTTAAAATTTACAATTTAAAAAGGAACATTTATTGAACTAAAAAAACTATATTTAACAAATAGTAAAAACAGGTGAGGTAGAACAAGAAAAAAAAAGAGTTCAGTGGTGAAAATAAATTCTGAAAATAAATATTTAAGCATAAATAAAATAATGACACTATTGCAGTATCAACAAGCGAGCAGCATAATAAAGTGCACACTGACTGTACTATACTTCATTTTAAAACTATTTACAACCTAGTCATTTAATGGCTACACTCTAAAAAATGCTGGGTTAAAAATAACCCAAGTTGGGTTGAATATGGACTAACCCAGCAATTGGGTTGTTTTGACTCAGCGGTTGGGTTAAATGTTTGCTTAAAACAACCCAATTGATGAGTTAGTCCATTTTCAACCCAACTTGGGTTATTTTTAACCCAGCATGTTTTAGAGTGTAGGTGCACTTCACTTAATCTCTTGTAGAAACACCAGCGGTAATTCAGGAGAAAATCTCCCAATGCTCCACGTGAAACTTCAGTCTTTCCACCTTTTACCATCGTGTCAATTCGCAATTGATTTTGATTAATATGCGCGAGGGAGAGCGAGAGAGTTTGAAGACGGTGAGAGCTGCCCTGTGGACGCCTGTCTGTAAATAATGCAGGGGAAAAATATCGGCGAACGCAGCAACCTTATATCGGCCGATACACGTAAAAATATCGCAAATATCGGCCGATATATCAGTCTTAAGGCCTTTGCACACTGAGTCTGAAATTTTCGCATGCGTTTTTCCGTATTCGTGATCCGAAAAATTCGTCACGCACAGAGACCTTGCACACTGAGTCCGATGCGTATTAATGAATGCGTTACGAAAAAAAAACGCAAAACACAAAATGCCGTCTTCCACCTCCTTATCAAGGAGCTGCGGGATTATCCAGACCGATTCAAAGTTTACTTTAGAATGTCAGTGGCTCCGTTTGATGCTTTGCTAGTGATACTGGAGCCACATATTAAAAAGAAGACCACAAATCTCTGAATCAACTGATCCTGAACAGAGACTAGCAGTAGGCTATGTCTAAGGTATGGATCTGCACGCACGCGCACACACACACACACACACACACACACACACACACACATACACACGGTTTACAGGGCTTGGTGTGCTATAATTATAGCTGTGATATAATAATATTAGTAGTATTTTTGATACAATAATATTTGTATATATAATTGTAGGTATCTGAGGAGCAATGGCGGTTCATTCACGAGTTTAGTTTGGGCATCAGCTGTAAATGGGGAAAACGGATGCGAAAAACGCAGAAAATCGAACCTGTTCCGATTTTTTTTTTGACGGACGAAAGTTTCGGAGGCAGTGTGCAAGCGTGATTGACACAACGTGAGGTCGAATTTATTTTTTGACGTGCGAAAATTTTGCATGCGAATTTCGGACTCAGTGTGCAAAGGCCTTAAAACTACTTTAGACATTAGAAATCAGAGGTGGACAAAGTACACAACTCCTTTACTCGAGTGAAAGTAAAATTACTACTGGTCAAATATTACTCCATTACAAGTGAAAGTTGTTAAAAACAATTTTTACTTAAGTAAAAGTACAGAAGTACTTGCTTTTAAAAGTACTTAAGTATCAAAAGTAAATTTCCTTTTTTATGTCAATGCATTCTTTTATTATTGTTGCATTGTTGTATAAATGCACGCTATGCCATGGTGGTTTAAGCTAGTCTGTGATGCTCCATCCGACATGCTAGCATACGACCACCTTGAACTAATTTAAATACTTAAAAGTTACAACGCTTTTTACAAAGCTGCTGTCACTTTAAGGCAGAATGCACAAATCCTACACACTGATACACATCCGATATTCCCCCAACTGTTTACGTTCACTTAAGACATAATCAACTTTGTTTACGTGAATACTCTCCAAAATGAAAATTTGGACATTTTGTGTGTATTGGTCTGTTTAAGTGCGAAAAAACGCAAAAGAAAGCTCTATTCAGTACTCGTTCTCTGGCATCTGAGAGGCACAAAAAAACAGACTGAACTGAGCTCTTTCATCCATATGTCTATGCTTCTCTTTCTCCCAGACATTTACATTTTGCAAAAAAAAAAACTTTTAAAGAAGAAAACAATTAATCCACTGACTTGCAAAGCTGCTACAGAAACGACTTTTGACTTTGAGGACCTTGATATAAATGTAGTGGAGTAAAAAGTACGATATTTGTCTTTCAAATGTAGTGAAGTTAAAGTAAAAGTTAACCTAAAAAATAATACTTCAGTAAAGTAAAGATACTCAAAAAGTGTACTTAAGTACAGTACTCAAGTAAATGTACTTCGTTACTGTCCACCTCTGTTAGAAATGAAGCATTTGATGGCCACAATCTGAGCAAATCGGCTTGTGTTCGTCCTCAGTGTGTGTTGTGCTTTTATAATGAGTGTTGAGGGTCTGTAATGGTGTTGTGTGTCCCACAGACAGTGGAGGGATGATGGACCGGCCCTGCACCCTGACTGGGACCCCAGAGAGTATCGAGTAAGAGTCCACTGAGATCTGTCAAATATCTTCATCAGAACACACTGAGCATTCACTCATGATCTCTCCGTCCGTCCATCAGGCAAGCCAAGAGGTTGTTGGGGCAGATAGTGGACCGGTGTCGAAACGGGCCGGGCTTCCACAGTCAGATGGACGGGAACAGCGCGGTCCAGGAGATCCTGATCCCGGCCAGTAAAGTCGGACTGGTGATCGGGAAGGGAGGCGACACCATCAAACAACTTCAGGTTGGCTGGATATTAGATGCAAAGTGTCCCACGACTCTTTAACCCTCTGCCACGGACAGCTCCGTGTAACTTTTTTAGTTTATTCTTAGCTAAAAACATTAGTTCTTTCAAAAATATATGTGCTCATTAATGTATATTTACTTCTTTCAAGTAATAAAGTATTCTCGTACGTTTATAATATGCCGTTGTAAACACATACGGGTGAGGGTTGGAATGCGGGTCGCCATGTTGCTCCTCCATCTTGAAAGTACATTAGCCAAAGAGGGACATTCCCGTAAATTCACGTTTTAACACTCGATGGCACCGTGTCGAATGTGGACGAGGTCGAACTGGAAGCCATGTTAATCTTGGACTAAATCAGCCACCGTAGGAGTTAAAACGAAATCGGAAACTAATATTCACTGGATGGTCATATACCTTTTCACCACTAGATGGAGGAAAATATCACACAGTGTAGCTTTAAAAGCTTGAGATGTTACATCCTCACCCATAATTCTATATCACTACTTTTGTTTTAATTTATTTATGACATAAAATCAAAATGGCTGAAAGTGGAGATTCATCAAGCACAAACACTGATTATTATAGAAATAGAGGAGAAAAATAACTCTACGTTAAATAAATATTTTATTTTTATTAATATTTCCTATAAATACAAGATGTATAAAAATACATACTTGGAGAGAGAAATGGCTTAATTTTATGTGACAAAAATAACTGTTAAATATAGCTGCAAGCAGCCATTATCGAGACCAAGCGCAAATCAGCCAATAAGACATGGCTGTGAGTGTCAGATCAACTCCAACAATGAACAATTAAAGGCATTTTAAGATGATTTTAGGCAAAAAGGCAGAAAAATGCATTGTAGTCTATGGGAATTTCATGTTTTGTTACATTATAGCGCCACCAAGAGGCACAATCCTACATTCTTTTAATGTGTCCTCGGATTGAGCCCATACACGTGTCAATTTTGGTGAAAAATCTCATTTTGTTTTGGAGTTATAGACATTTATATGAAAAATCAGGTAAAAAATGACTGACACCTGACTTTGATTGGATTTTACTCCCTTACTATCAATATTTTGACATTTGGGTATTAGCGTTTAGCTATTGACCGATGTTTCTGAACTTCTGACGCTGGTTTCGTCTCGATCGGACTAGCGGTTTCGAAGATATCAGCTAACGTTTTTTAAGCGCTAAATTACAACGTTGTGCAAACT
Organism: Gobio gobio; assembly: GCF_949357685.1. Taxonomy (NCBI): domain Eukaryota; kingdom Metazoa; phylum Chordata; class Actinopteri; order Cypriniformes; family Gobionidae; genus Gobio; species Gobio gobio. The sequence continues at coordinate 2,166,627 of NC_137100.1, read as the reverse complement.
ATATGCCGAAACCTGGCAAGTCTGGTATCGTTGGACTCGGCAAGAATTCAGGAGACAAATAAAGTTACTCCCATGAAAATAAGTCAACCACACCCAAAGTTATAAGCATTTGAAGGGAAAACAAATTCTCCACTAGGTGGCGCTGTTTCGAAACTTCTCCGGCTCCTTCAGGGCATCGTGCTGATGACCCATACTGAGTTTTGTAACAATCCGTTCATGCGTTCATAAAATACAGCATTTTAGCACATAATTCAAAATGGCTGACAGCTAAAATGGCTCAGAAGGTAAAAATAGCAATTTTTCGTATCTCCGGACCAGTAGGTGGCGCTGCGCTGAAACGCTGTATGTTCCCTCAGGTCATGCTTGTGATGACATGTACCAAGTTTGGTTTGAATACGATAAAGCGTTGTGGAGATGTAGCCTTAAGTGTATTTTTGCAACTGCTACGTAAAATTTGTCCGCGCGTTTATCGAAAACGATTCAACTAATCAACTTGATTTCCATAACTTTTTGTCAGCATGTTCTGAAGAGGATCTGGTTAAATTTTCCTGAACATCAGAGCAACGGCTTAGGAGGAGTTTGAAAAAGTATGTTTTTCAGAAAATTCTAAATGGCGTGAAAATTGCATGAAGGAAAATGGCGTCATAGGGTGCGATCGAATCGTCTTGAGACAATTTTGTTTCTAGCTCTTAGTGTTTGAAAGTTATTAGCATAAACATGAGTGAAACTTTGGACAGGTGGTGGCGCTAAAAATCATAAAAGTGGTCTCGTCATGCCGAGTCGACTGATACCCAATTTTACCATATCGGCCATTTTGAATTATGTGCTAAAATGCTGTATTTTATGAACTCATGAACGGATTGTTATGAAACTCGGTATGGGTCATCAGGACGATGCCCTGAAGGAGCCTGAGAAGTTTCGAAACAGCGCCACCTAGTGGATAATGTTTTTCCCCAAACTCTTATAACTTTGGGTGTGATTGACTTATTTTCATGGGAGTAACTTTGTTTGTCTCCTGAATTCTTGCCGAGTCCAACGATACCAGACTTGCCAGGTTTCGGCGTATGGTTTGAGCAGTGTTGTAATTTAGCGCTTTAAAAAACGTTAGCTGATATCTTTGAAACCGCTAGTCCGATCGAGACGAAACCAGCGTCAGAAGTTCAGAAACATAGGCCATACAAAAACTGGTAGGATTGTGCCTCTTGGTGGCGCTATAATAGAACAAAATATGACATTGGCTCTATACAACTCAATGTTATAATGTGGGGTTTTAACATTTTTGCTTAAAATTGTCTTCAAATGTCTTCACTCATTTTTTTCAGTTGGTCTGTTGATGCTTCAGTGTTTGCTTCTGTTGTGCTTGACCCCGGTATTGCTGCTTGCAGCTATATTTAATTTTTTCTCCTGTAATTTTGTAATTTCTTCTTATTTCATCACAAACTGTTTACTCGTTTTCAGTGACCTTGAGTTTTATTTATTTAGGCTAGTAGTTTGTGATATTGACTTTGGTGACAAGAATTGTGAAATGTATATGGTATCAGAAATGTTGATATCATAAAATCCTTATTTAAAGCTAAAATAACCATATCACGATAAATAGCCTGTCGTTGTCGTTTATTGTGATATGAGATTTTGGTCATTTCGCCCACACTTATTAAGGTAAGCATCTGTTGTAGAAATGTTATGATAAACTCTCAATATTTCAGTGATATGTGGAGCTTGGAGCTGTTGATTAGCCTGATGTGGCTGATTTTGACTTTGATTTAAAGTTGTTGGTGTTATTTTCACTATTTTTCCAATGAATGCAGCTTTACTGTCTCAACACAACATCATAAAGATTTGATATTCTGGTTTGAAATTAACACTAACCTGTCAAATGTGGTTAAATTATTAAATATTTAATAATCATGTAATTTTCCTGAGTTCCATAATTTTTTTAATGTTTTTTTATTTTTCTTGACTCTCATTTGATGGTTAATTTAACTGTTAGTAATCAGAAGGCTGTCTAATATATTTCTATGAAATCGGTTTTATTTTTTTATCCGTTATTTTAAATGCTCCTGAAATTCAAAATATACAGGGCCATTTTTCCCCAATGAGTTTTGTTTATATCAAATTATGTTGTTAAGCGATATCACACGAGCTGTTTTTCTCCTGAATAACAGCACAATGTCAAATTGACAGTTCAATAAACAATAAGTTAACATTTTGAGTTACATTTTAAACCGTGTATCTTCATTTGCTTTATTTCGTCAGGATATTTCCAAATGAAACCACAGCAGTTTTGTGTTCATTACGGACTCAATCACACTATCAACAAATCAGTTTAATTAATTATTATTCAATGGCCGAATGAATCAGTACAATATTAATATCATTGCTAAATTCACCTTTAAGTAGTTAAGAATCAGGGGTATTTTAGCAATAGCCCTTCATTCATGAGAATTCATTAGTATGTTTATTTTGTGTGTCCACAGGAGAGGACAGGAGTGAAGATGATCATGATTCAGGACGACCCGATGCCCACTGGATCAGACAAACCCTTGAGAATCACTGGCGACCCTTATAAAGTTCAGGTCTGTCTCTTTAATAACATTAAGGCTCTGATATACTTCATGTGTAAGCGAAGAATGAACTGGTGAGGCTTCGTTTCAAACTAAATCAGGCCAAAACGAGGTTTCTAGCACCTTTTGAACTACCATTGGTCCGTGATGATGATGTAATTGGTGGGTGTGGCTCTGAGGCTCCGCCTCCTTTGAGTAAATCTTCTCTGCTTTAATTTTTTTCGTTCAGTCCGTCAAGGTCAGCATATGGGATTAATTTCCAGCCAAAAGTATTGAGGTCACTCAAAAACGCATAAAACAACGTATATTATCTGAATAGCAAACGTGGTCACGGATCTAAAAAATAAGCATGAATCAATTTTTTAAATGCTTTGTTTAAAAATAAGCATTTAAAAATATATGGAACACAACCGAAATATGAATGCAAAATAGTTTTTTTTGTGTGCTCTGACATTTTCTCGTTTTCACATTTTGGAATCTTTCAATTTCATGCCCGTTTCAATATATTTTCACATGTATATTTAAAAAAAATCTTTTATCTTTGTAGGGATGCCCAATATATCGGTTACCATATCAATATCGGCCGATAAGATTTGTCCTATATATAAAAGCTGATAAATACTGTATTATTTCCTTCAGCTGAGACTCTGTTCATCATGATGGCGTTGAGTAGCTTTAAAATATGATTTGAAATCACTTCAAAAAAGGAAAATACAGTTCAAGTCTGTCATATTTGCTACATAAAATGATCACGAGAACATCATAATTGTGTGTTTGGGATATTGTGTTTAATGGTGAGACTTGTGTTTTTGTAATCAGGCTCTCAAAAATCATATAAATGATGACTTTGGATGTAGATTTATCGGCCGATATATCGGTTATCTGCGTTCAAATATAGAGTTATCGGTATTGGCCAAAATGATCATATCGGTGCATCCCTAATTAGAGGTTTGTGCAAAACCTTAATTATACAAAAATAGCATTTTGATTATTGCCCAATATATCGGTTATCAGTGTTCAAATATAAAGAATTATCGGTATTGGCCAAAATGATCATATTGGTGCGTCCCTAGTTAGAGGTTTGTGCAAAACCTTAATTATAAAAAAATTGGATTTTGGTTATTGCCCAATATATCGGTTATCGTCTTTCAAATATAAAAAACTATCGGTTATCGTATCGGCCAAATTGTTCATATCGGTGCGTCCCTAGTTAGAGGTCTGTGCAAAATCTTAATTATACAAAAATTGGATTTTGATTATTTCCCAATATATCGGTTATCAGTGTTCAAATATAAAGAATTATCGGTATTGGCCAAAATGATCATATCGGTGCGTCCCTAGTTAGAGGTCTGTGCAAAACCTTAATTATACAAAAATTGCATTTTGATTATTGCCCAATATATCGGTTATCAGTGTTCAAATATAAAGAATTATCGGTATTGGCCAAAATGATCATATTGGTGCGTCCCTAGTTAGAGGTCTGTGCAAAATCTTAATTATACAAAAATTGGATTTTGATTATTTCCCAATATATCGGTTATCAGTGTTCAAATATAAAGAATTATCGGTATTGGCCAAAATGATCATATCGGTGCGTCCTATGTCGTCAGGATCTTCTCTGCAAAGGTGTTTCGCACTTATTTTAACCCCTAAACAAAGAATGAAAAAGATCTTCTGTGCGAGTACATGGGGGCCATTATAGTCACAGATCCACCGCCGTGTTGAATGACATCTGACACTGTGTGTGTGTGTGTGTGTGTGTGTGTGTGTGTGTGTGTGTGTGTGCGTGTGTGTGCGTGTGTGTGTGTGTGTGTGCGTGTGTGTGTGTGTGTGTGTGTGTGTGTGCGTGTGTGTGCGTGTGTGTGCGTGTGTGTGCGTGTGTGTGCGTGTGTGTGCGTGTGTGTGTGTGTGCGTGTGTGTGCGTGTGTGTGTGTGTGTCCGGTACAGCAAGCGCGGGAGCTGGTCGTTGAGATCATCAGGGAAAAGGATCAGGGAGATTTCAGGAGCGGCCGCAGTGACTTCGGCTCCAGACTGGGCAGCAGCATCGATGTAAGCATCTCCGGATCCTGAGCTTCAAGTCATTTTGAGCTCAAGACGAAGCCAGAAATCATTCATAATTGGCTCTTGCACACACAGGTTGCGGTGCCCAGGTTTGCAGTTGGTATCGTCATTGGCAGAAACGGGGAGATGATCAAGAAGATTCAGAACGATGCGGGTGTCCGGATCCAGTTTAAGCCTGGTCAGTTTTTTTGACGTGTTCATCTGTCTTTAGTGTGTAGTGTTGCTGTTTGAGCATGAAAATATCTATATCAGTGTCAGTGTTTGCCTCCATTGTAGTCTTGAGTTTTCTTCAGGAACAAACACGTCACAATATTCCTCATTATAATAATTAATATGCAGAATAAAGGGGCGGGCCTGGTTGAGTTTGTCAGTAGTGTGTGTTGGAATTGCCGTTATGGTAAGGGGCGGGGCATTTCCCAAACACTAATCACAACACACTGCTCCAGCCGACCAATCAGAGCACAGTGTGCTTTTCAGAAAAAGGGGCTTCATAGAGACGAGAACTAATCAGAGCGGGAAGATTTTACAACACAAGATCCAAAGCAGATTTACAAATAATGGAACAGTGCGTGTAATATTAAGAATTTAAAAATCGGTCGGTTTTGTTCTACTCATTTAAATGTCAGTTTTGTTTTATTCATTTAAATATCGGTTGTTTTTTTTCTATTAATTTAAATATCGGCCGTTTTGTTCTATTAATTTAAATATCTGTTGGTTTTGTTCTATAAATTTAAATATCGGCCAGTTTTGTTCAATTAATTTAAATATCGGTCGGTTTTGTTCTATTCATTTAAATATTGGTCGGTTTTGTTCTATTCATTTAAATGTCAGTTTTGTTTTATTCATTTAAATATCGGTTGGTTTTTTTCTATTAATTCATTTAAATATTTATGTATCGGTCAGTTTTGGTCTAATTATTCATTTAAATATTGGTCGGTTTTGTTCTATTAAAATATTCATATCGGTTGGTTTTGTTCTATTCATTTAAATATCGGTCGGTTTTGTTCTATTCATTTAAATATCGGTCGGTTTTGTTCTATTCATTTAAATCTCAGTTTTGTTTTATTCATTTAAATATCGGCCGGTTTTGTTCTTTCATTTAAATATCGGCCGGTTTTGTTCTTTCATTTAAATATCGGTCGGTTTTGTTCTATTCATTTAAATGTCAGTTGTTTTTTTTTATTAATTTAAATATCGGTTGGTTGTGTTATATTAATTTATTTAAATATTTATGTATCGTCAGTTTTGGTCTATTTATTCATTTTAATATCGGTCGGGTTTTGTTCTATTAAAATGTTAATATATCAGTTAGTTTTGGTCTATTTATTAATTTAAATATCTGTTGGTTTTGTTCTATTAATTGAAATATCGGTCGTTTTTGTTCTATTAATTCATTTAAATATCATTTGGTTTTGGTTTATTAAAAGATTTAATTATCGGTCGATTTTGGTCTGTTAAATGTTGCAAACAATTTCAGTGGTGAGTTTCAAGATTAAAGGCCTGTTCACTTCAAACACGATAACTATAATTTTATTATAATAAGTCCCAAGATCCAAAGCAGATTTACAAAGAATAGAACAGTGCTGTGAAACTGAAATCTGTGAGATGATCTAAAAGGGAACGAGCTAATGCAAATATAACTGGATCATGGATCAATATGCAGTTTTGCTTTTCCTTCTTTTTAATACCAACCATTACTTTCGTTTTAGTTTGGAGTATGCAAATCGTCTTTGATCATGTATAGCAGTGCTATTTTAGTTTTATCAATGTTTTGAATTACAACATTTCTAATTTTAGATTAGGTTTTTCAGCTAATGTTTGTGTTTTATTTCACCTTTATCTATAGTTAACAGAAATGTTTTTAACAGCTTCAGTTTAGGTTTATCAGTGCCTGTATGTGTTTCGGGAAGGGATGTTGGTGATCTCAGGTTGGGGCATGTTGGGACACACACTTGATCACACAAATCTCTTAAGACCCGTGGAGGCCTAGCAGGATCATTAAAGCATTAGGAAGTTTACAGGGATTAATATACTGTTCTCTCACATGTTTACAACCCGTGAATATGGAGTTGATTCAGTAACTGAATTTGAATTTGAATTGTTATTTTAATGTGTTTCAGATGATGGGATCAGTCCCGACCGGATCGCTCAGGTCATGGGTCAGCCCGATCGATGTCAACACGCAGTTCACCTCATCAATGATCTGGTCCAAACAGCACAGGTACATCTAGATCATCCGTAATTATTGCTGTTTGATGTAGTTCATTATGATTCTAGTCACATCAGCTTTACTTCTATACTGCTTTACACTATCCAGACTGTTTCAAAGCAGAAATAGACACAATCAATACAAACTTCATCAAATATGAGCTCGTTATTCAGCTCAAGATTCAAGTATCTCGATTAGACTCTGGTTAAGTTGGTCAGTATAGGGTTATTTTTAGCTTTTAGTTAATGTGCACATGACCAACTCTGGATCTTTTGTGTGGCTTGTATTTGATCTTGTCTGTTTGGCGTTCAGGAACGTGATGGTTTTGGAGGTCCGGTCGGACCCAGAGGTCGCGGCAGAGGTCGTGGCGATTGGAACATGGCGACTCCTGGAGGCTTGCAGGAAGTCACCTACACAATACCTGCTGATAAATGCGGCCTTGTGATCGGGAAAGGTTAGAACTGCACCATGTGCTGATATAAGTGTGTGTGTGTTTGTGAGCTTCAAGAGATTTAAATATCAGTTGGTTTTGATCTATTAATACATTCAAATATCGGTCGGTTTTGTTCTGTTAATAAATTAAAATATCGGTTGGTTTTGTTCTGTTAATAAATTAAAATATTGGTTGGTTTTGTTCTATTAATAAATTAAAATATCGGTCGGTTTTGTTCTGTTAATAAATTAAAATATCGGTCGGTTTTGTTCTGTTAATAAATTAAAATATCGGTCGGTTTTGTTCTGTTAATAAATTTAAATATCGGTCGGTTTTGTTCTGTTAATAAATTTAAATATCGGTCGGTTTTGTTCTGTTAATAAATTTAAATATCGGTCGGTTTTGTTCTATTAATAAATTTAAATATCGGTCGGTTTTGTTATATTAATAAATTTAAATATCGGTCGGTTTTGTTCTATTAAACCTACACTGTGTGAAATTTTCCCCCATCTAGTGGTGAACTTGTATATGACCATCCAGGGAATATTAGTTTCTCTTCCTCTCAATTTCCGATTTCGTTTTAACTCCTACGGTGGCCGATTTAGCCCAAGATTAACGTGGCTTCCAGTTCGACCTCGTCCACATTGGACACGGTGCCATCGAGTGTTAAAACGCCAAAGGTCAAGCTTGAATTTACGGGTATGTCCCTCTTTGGCTAATGTACTTTCAAGATGGAGGGGCAACATGGCGACCCCCGTTAGATCCCATTACCTTATGTATTTTCAATGGCATATTATAAACTTACCAGAATACTTTATTACTTGAAAAAAGTAAATATACATTAATGAGCACATATATTTTTGAAAGAACTAAGCGTTTTAGCTAAGAATAAACTAAAAAAGTTACACAGTGTAGCTTTAATAAATTTAAATATCGGTTGTGTTGTCCTATTAATAAATTGAAATATCGGTCTGTGTTGTCCTATTAATACATTTAAATATCGGTTGGTTTTGTTCTATTAATAAATATAAATATCGGTTGGTTTTGTTCTATTTATACATTTAAATATCGGTCGGTTTTGTTCTATTAATAAATTTAAATATCGGTCGGTTTTGTTCTATTAATAAATTTAAATATCGGTCGGTTTTGTTCTATTAATAAATTTAAATATCGGTCGGTTTTGTTCTGTTAATAAATTTAAATATCGGTCGGTTTTGTTCTATTAATAAATTTAAATATCGGTCGGTTTTGTTCTATTAATAAATTTAAATATCGGTCGGTTTTGTTCTATTAAACCTACACTGTGTGATATTTTCCCCCATCTAGTGGTGAACTGGTATATGACCATCCAGGGAATATTAGTTTCTCTTCCTCTCAATTTCCGATTTCGTTTTAAAGGGTTAGTTCACCCAAAAATGAAAATTCTGTCATTAATTACTCACCCTCATGTCGTTGGACACCCGTAAGACCTCCGTTCATATTCGGAACACAAATGAAGATATTTTAGTTGAAAGCTGATGGCTGAGAAAGGCTTCAGATAGGCCTCCATTGGCATTCAGTACATTGACACTTCCAAGATCCATGAAAGGCACTTAAAACGTTGTTACAAAGTCTATCTCACCACAGTGGCTCTACAATAATCATACAATGCGACGACAATAGTTTTTGTGCGCAAAAAAAAATCAAAATAACACCTTTATCCAACTTGTTCTCGACTTCCGTGTATGCCTCCACGACGCATGCGCGAGAATATGACGCAGATCCGGCGTTCGGACATATGACCCAGAAGCGATTTGTTTACGAGCAGAGGAAGACGCGCGTGTCTAAGCTGTTGAATTCTACATTGATCGTGCTTTAGGTCTCGGCGTAGTGCTCAAAATGGGGTTAGAGTGTGCATTTCATGGAATCCCGAGCCCCGGCGCTACGTCATATTCTCGCGCATGCGTCGTGGAGACACACGCGGAAGGCAATAACAAGCTGGATAAAGGTGTTCTTTTGATTTTTTTTTGCGCACAAAAACTATTGTCGTCGCATTGTATGATTATTGTAGAGCCACTGTGGTGAGATAGACTTTGTAACGACGTTTTAAGTGCCTTTCATGGATCTTGGAAGTGTCAATGTACTGAATGCCAATGGAGGCCTGTGTGAAGCCTTTCTCAGCCATCAGCTTTCAACTAAAATATCTTCATTTGTGTTCCGAATATGAACGGAGGTCTTACGGGTGTCCAACGACATGAGGGTGAGTAATTAATGACAGAATTTTCATTTTTGGGTGAACTAACCCTTTAACTCCTACGGTGGCCGATTTAGCCCAAGATTAACATGGCTTCCAGTTCGACCTCGTCCACATTCGACACGGTGCCATCGAGTGTTAAAACGCCAAAGGCCAAGCTTGAATTTACGGGTATGTCCCTCTTTGGCTAATATACTTTCAAGATGGAGGGGCAACATGGCGACCCACGTTAGATCCCATTACCTTATGTATTTTCAATGGCATATTATAAACTTACGAGAATACTTTATTACTTGAAAGAAGTAAATATACATTAATGAGCACATATATTTTTGAAAGAACTAAGCGTTTTTAGCTAAGAATAAACTAAAAAAGTTACACAGTGTAGCTTTAAATTTAAATATCGGTTGTGTTATCCTATTAATAAATTGAAATATCGGTCTGTGTTGTCCTATTAATACATTTAAATATCGGTTGGTTTTGTTCTATTAATAAATATAAATATCGGTTGGTTTTGTTCTATTTATACATTTAAATATCGGTCGGTTTTGTTCTATTAATAAATATAAATATTGGTCGGTTTTGTTCTTTTAATAAATATGAATATTGGTCTGTTTTGTTCTATTTATACATTTAAATATCGGTCGGTTTTGTTATATTAATACATTTTAATATCGTCCGGTTTTGTTCTATTAATACATTTAAATATCGGTTGGTTTTGTTCTATTAATTCATTTAAATATCGGTTGGTTTTGTCCTATTAATTCATTTAAATATCGGTTGGTTTTGTTCTATTAATAAATTAAAATATCGGTCGTTTTTTTTCTCTTAATAAATATAAATATTGGTCTGTTTTGTTCTATTAATAAATATAAATATTGGTCGGTTTTGTTATATTAATAAATATAAATAACGGTCGGTTTTGTTCTATTAATATAAATATTGTTGGTTTTGTTATATTAATACATTTTAATATCGGCCGGTTTTGTCCTATTAATACATTTAAATATCGGTTGGTTTTGTCCTATTAATTCATTTAAATATCGGTTGGTTTTGTTCTATTAATAAATTAAAATATCGGTCATTTTTGTTCTATTAATATAAATATTGTTGGTTTTGTTATATTAATACATTTAAATATCGGTCGGTTTTGTCCTATTAATAAATGTAAATAAAGGTCGGTTTTGTTCTATTAATACATTTAAATATCGGTCGGTTTTGTCCTATTAATAAATGTAAATATAGGTCGGTTTTGTTCAATTAATAAATTTAAATATAGGTCGGTTTTGTCCAAGTGTAAAGGACCGTTCACTTCAAGAATGTAACTAATTAATTTCCTTGAAAACTTTCAAGGATATATATAATCACACATTTTCAAAAAAAAAATAGTTTGAGCAACATAAAGCATCCTTAAATCATCTGCTGGAGGGAAAAGCGAGGGGTCTCAGGATTGTGCACGAACACAGAAAGGCCTGGTAAGGGGAAACACAGTAATGTCTGAACATTTGTCCACTTGTGGGAGACTCATCTATGCGGCCTGACCCCGGCTGACCCTGGCTGAAAATGCTCATCAAACGCTCCTCAAACGCTCCTCCTCTCCTTTGCCTCCGCGCCAGGGCCGATTGACTGAGACGGGGCCATTAAGCTTTTGTCAAACAAATTTAACTTCTGCATTAATGAAGCCATTATGAGCTCCGCAGTCAGACAGAGGGACGGATAAAGAGTCCATGGAGCCGAGCGTATAGAGGACTGGTTAAAGGCTGCTGGTTAAAACTACTGGTGGTCTTCAACACACACTGAAAAGAGTCGAACAAAGCTGATCAACAATGAGATCTGTGTCTGACACCGAGGTCAGAGCTAACAGCCCTGCTGGTATGAGAAACGCAAATCTGCTAATTAATGCATAAACTGGCAGCACATGATCGTCATTACAGGTTTGTGGACGTTCATGATGAAATTCATCTAAAGGAACGAGACAACCCTTCATCTGGAGGAGATTTGATATCATTTTTATTCGTTTTTGAACATTTCTATTTCGTAATGAACAAAGCTGACCAATATTTAAGTTTCTTAATAGAACAAAACCGACCAATATTTAAAATCGGACTAATATTAAAGTCCACTAATATTTAAATGTATCAAATATTAAACCGACCAATATTCAATATCAAATTTATTAATAGAACAAAACTGAACGATATTTTAATTTATCAATAGAACAAAACCGTCCGATTATTACGGATTTAAAATCTGACTAATATTAAAATCGACTAATGTCCGAATATTGGTCGGTTTAATATTTAATGCATTTAAACATTTGTTGATTTTAATATTAGTCAGATTTTAAATCTGTAATATCGGTCAGTTTTGTCATATTGATACATTTGAATATTGGTCGGTTTAATATTTAATGCATTTGATTTTATTAATAGAACAAAACCGACCGATATTTAAATGTATTAATAGGACAAAACTGACTGATATTTATTAATAGAACAAAACCTACCGATATTTAAATTTATTAATAGAACAAAACCGACTGATTATTTAAATTTATTAATAGAACAAAACCAACCGATATTTAAATTTATTAATAGAGCAAAACCGACCGATATTTAAATTTATTAATAGAACAAAACCAACCGATATTTAAATTTATCAATTGAATAAAACCGACCGATATTTAAATGTATTAATATAACAAAACCAACCGATATTTAAATTTATTTATAGAACAAAACCAACCGATATTTAAATTTATTAATAGAACAAAACCAACCAATATTTAAATGTATTAATAGAGCAAAACCGACCGATATTTATTTAAATTTATAGACCAAAACCGACCGATATTTATTTAAATTTATAGACCAAAACTGACTGATATTTAAATGTATAAATAGACCAAAACCGACCAATATGTAAATTTATAGAGCAAAACCGAGACCGATATTTAAATTTATTAATAGAAAAAAACCGACCGATATTTAAATTTATAAATAGAACAAAACCAACAATATTTAAATTTATAGAGCAAAACTGACTGATATTTAAATCTATAGAGCAAAACCGACCGATATTTAAATTTATAGACCAAAACCAAGACCGATTTTTTTTTTTTTTTTTTTTTTTTTTTTTTTTTTTTTTTTTTTTTTTTATTGAACAAAACCGACAATATTTAAATTAATAGAACAAAACCGACCGATATTTATAGATAGAGCAAAACCAACCGATATTTAAATTTATTAGAACAACTTAATGTTACAGACATTTAAATAAATAAAAAACAACAAGTTTTAGTTCTTAGTACTTAAAAAGAGAAAATGATAACCGCTGCTTTGTCAAATAATTTAGATTTTATTTCAGTAAATGAATGTTTCCGTTATAGTTGATGATAATAACTGTGTACTCAGACGCCAAAAGAGTGTGAATGTCAAACCGTTAATTCCCCATTGAACAGAACCTGTCACTCACCCTTAGACCACCCCGTCCATGACTCCGCCCATTCAAATACAGAGCTTAAGGGTCCCTACAGAGTGAGCACTTATAAGGGTCATTGTTTACAAAGTGATGACTGTGGCGTAGTCCCAGAGCATATGGATCATTGAGTGTGTGTGTGTGTGTGTTTTGGTCAGGTGGAGAGACCATAAAGAACATTAACCAGCAGTCCGGAGCCCATGTGGAGCTGCAGAGGAACCCTCCGCCAAACACAGACCCCAACGTCCGCATCTTCTCCATCCGCGGCTCTCCTCAGCAGATGGAGATGGCCAGACAGCTGATCGACGAGAAGATCGGGGTGGGTGGAGAGTGTGTGTGTGTGTGTGTGTGTGTGTGTGTGTGTGTGTGTGTGTGTGTGTGTGAGAGTGTGTGTGAGAGTGTGTGTGAGAGTGTGTGTGAGAGTGTGTGTGAGAGTGAGTGTGAGAGTGAGTGTGAGAGTGAGTGTGAGAGTGAGTGTGAGAGTGAGTGTGAGAGTGAGTGTGAGAGTGAGTGTGAGAGTGAGTGTGAGAGTGAGTGTGAGAGTGAGTGTGAGAGTGAGTGTGAGAGTGAGTGTGAGAGTGAGTGTGAGAGTGAGTGTGAGAGTGAGTGTGAGAGTGAGTGTGAGAGTGAGTGTGAGAGTGAGTGTGAGAGTGAGTGTGAGAGTGAGTGTGAGTGTGAGAGTGAGTGTGAGTGTGAGAGTGAGTGTGAGAGTGAGTGTGAGAGTGAGTGTGAGAGTGAGTGTGAGAGTGAGTGTGAGAGTGAGTGTGAGAGTGAGTGTGAGAGTGAGTGTGAGAGTGAGTGTGAGAGTGAGTGTGAGAGTGAGTGTGAGAGTGAGTGTGAGAGTGAGTGTGAGAGTGAGTGTGAGAGTGAGTGTGAGAGTGAGTGTGAGAGTGAGTGTGAGAGTGAGTGTGAGAGTGAGTGTGAGAGTGAGTGTGAGAGTGAGTGTGAGAGTGAGTGTGAGAGTGAGTGTGAGAGTGAGTGTGAGAGTGAGTGTGAGAGTGAGTGTGAGAGTGAGTGTGAGTGTGAGAGTGAGTGTGAGAGTGAGTGTGAGTGTGAGAGTGAGTGTGAGAGTGAGTGTGAGAGTGAGTGTGAGAGTGAGTGTGAGAGTGAGTGTGAGTGTGAGTGTGAGAGTGAGTGTGAGAGTGAGTGTGAGAGTGAGTGTGAGAGTGAGTGTGAGAGTGAGTGTGAGAGTGAGTGTGAGAGTGAGTGTGAGAGTGAGTGTGAGAGTGAGTGTGAGAGTGAGTGTGAGAGTGAGTGTGAGAGTGAGTGTGAGAGTGAGTGTGAGAGTGAGTGTGAGAGTGAGTGTGAGTGTGAGAGTGAGTGTGAGAGTGAGTGTGAGAGTGAGTGTGAGAGTGAGTGTGAGAGTGAGTGTGAGAGTGAGAGTGAGAGTGAGTGTGAGAGTGAGTGTGAGAGTGAGTGTGAGAGTGAGTGAGTGAGAGAGTGAGAGTGAGAGTGAGTGTGAGAGTGAGTGTGAGAGTGAGTGTGAGAGTGAGAGTGTAGTTTCTGATGGCTCATGTCTCCTCCAGGCGTCTGGAATGGGAGGGAACAGCAGCTTTGGACTCAGTCCTTTCACCCAGGGACCAGCGACCCCTCATCAGAAGTGAGTGCCTCCCTCCCTCCTTACATTCCTTTTGCTTTCCTTTCTTTCCTTCGCTTCCCTTTCCTTTCTTTCCTTCGCTTCCCTTTCCTTTTTTGCCTTCCTTCGCTTCCCTCCTTTCTTCTCTTCCCTTTCTACACTCTCCTTCCTCACATTCCCTTTCCTTCTTCCTCTTTCCCTCCTTCCTTCCTTCCCCTTCCTCCTTTCTTCCCTTTACTTTTCTTCCTTTCCTGCCCTCCGTCCTTACATTCCCTCTCCTTCCTTCCCTTTCTTTCCTTCGCTTCCCTCCTTTCTTCCTATCCCTTTCTACACTTCCTTCCTCAAATTCCCTTTCCTTCCTTTGCTTCCCTCTTTCCTTCCCTTCCCTTCCCTTCCTATCCTTTCCATCCTTCTTCCTCTTTCCTTTCTTCCCTCCTTCCTTCTTTCTCATTCCTCCTTCCTTCTCATCTTTAATTTCCTTTTCTTCCTTTCCTTCCTTCCATTTCCTCCCTCCTTCCATCCCTCTCATTCCATTCCTCACATTCCCTTTCCTTCCCTTCCTTCCCTTTGCTTTACTCCCTTTCCTCCCTCCTTCCTTCCCTCTCCTCCCTCTCCTCCCTCTCCTCCCTCTCCTCCTCTCCTTCTCTCCTTCCGCTGTGCTGTGTGTAACCTGAGGTGTGTTTGTGCTCCAGTGGGCCGCAGACGTTCATGGCTGGAGGTTGGGGAGCCACATATCAGCCCTGGCAGCCCCAGAGCCAGCAGGACCCCAGTGAGTCTCCACCCTCCTCCACCCTCCTCCACCCTCATCAGTTCATCCTCAGGGTCTTCTGACCGCCGCCACACTCACTTCCTTCTGCTCATTTCAGGTCACAATGGATCCCAGACCGGCCAGATGGACTATTCCAAAGCGTGGGAGCAGTATTATAAAAAGCTAGGCAAGTACCTCAGAAAGCACTTCTCCTTGAGCTTCTTCTGTGTAAACAACACCACAGGGGGACTCGCTTGAGAGGTTTTATTTGCCTGACTAACAATTTTCCGGGTCTGCCATATTATTTTGTGGCACTTTTGAATCGTCTGGAACGCTGTTGTTGTTTTTACATTACTCTCGATAAAAGAGCGGCGCGCTAAAAGACCAGCAGATCCGTTTACAGCGTTGTGAACTACAAAACTGCACTCAAAATGATAAGCGAAAAATTAATGTTAATGTAAACACATTTCCCACTTGGAAAAAATCAATGCGTAAAATTCATGGCTTCTTGATTGGGCCCGTAATTGCTCTTTGCAGCTTCATTTATTATCGATTTTAGTTTTATAAATTATACATTTTACTTTTTTTTGTTAGGGTTGCACAATCTAATATACTGTATTTATCAGAGAAATTGTGATCGTGATACAAAATATGATTTTAAAAATCGTGCTTGTAGCACAATTTGGTGTGAGAAATTGATTTATATTAGATATGGCTTTTTTATTATTCATAAAGCTAAACAAAAATGATTTTTTTACTGTTATTTTTAAATGCATTTAATGTCAAATATTTTTAAATGTAATTTATCTTAAATACTTTATTTTATTAAATACACATTTTTTTTTATTTGACTGTAAAATATTACCCTAGTAAATTTAGTGTTTACAAAACAATAGTAATATAATAATAATAATTTAATCTTGCATTACAACTGTAAAATTCTTAATTTCCAAACTTTTAGTTTGAGGGGATAAAAAAATAATGTATATCTTTATTTATCAGAGAAATTGTGATACAAAATGCAAAATCTCAATGTGGCTTTTTTATTATTAATAAAAATATAAACCATATTACAAAATTAATTTATATAAATTATTAGATAATTTGTAATTTTTTAATGATTTAATAGTTAAATTAAATTTAAATATTTTTTATTTTTATTAAATACACCATTGTTTTACAGAGAAATATTACCATAGTAATATCCATGTTTGTAGCGCTGCGCAATTTGGCCAAATAAAAAAAAGTATAATTATATCTCAATGTGGCTTTATTTTTATTATTAAAACATTTTTTAATAACAATTTAAAATGTATAAAATCTAATCATGTAGTAATTTAAATTAATCAAATTTAATTATAATTTTTTTTGAACGATTAGTATTTAAAAAAAAATAAAAATTATACATTACAGCTCTAAAATTACAATACAGGCGTTTCCTCGTGTTCACACGTCAAACTTTTACTGTGGCGTAAAACCGCAAGCGTCTCTTGTGTTGGTCAGCGCTGTTCATTATAAGTTTGTGAAGATGTTTGGCGCATGTTAAAGCAACTCAAACTCACAGCAGATGCGGACGAAGCTGCAGATGAATCGAGACGCTCTGAGACGCCGGCGGATCTTGAGCTGCTCACGTGTAAATGAACACAGCGCTGCGCTTCACTCTCAAACACACAGCGCATGTATTTGTTTAATTAAATCACAGGCTTTGACATTTGACAATAGCCGTTTTGCGTTTTCTGCTTTATTTCGGCGGATCCGGCCGGCCTTGGACTAACTGATGTTCTCTGTGCAGGTCAGCAGAACCAAGGCCAGAGCAGCGGCTCCGACTACAGCAAAGCATGGGAGGAGTATTACAAGAAACAGAGTAAGACCGCCTGTCCTCCTGGGGTTGAGAGAATGTAGCTGGATGCCAGTGTCTCATCCTTCTGTGTGTGTGTGTGTGTGTGTGTGTGTGTGTTCAGCTCAGGCAGCCGGTCCTGGCTCTCAGCAGAGTTCTCCTCCAGACTACAGCGCCGCCTGGGTGGAGTATTACAGACAGCAGGGGGCGTATTACAGCCAGGGACAGACACAGGCTCCCGGCCTCCCGGTAAACACACACACACACACACACACACACACACACACACACACACACACACACACTGCTTGAGTTACTACAGTTTATCATAGTATGTTTATCAGCTTGTGTACTGCCAGGACTGGAGTGTGGCGGGGACTGGGGTGAGGCGGGGACTGGGGTGCGGCGGGGACTGGGGTGAGGCGGGGACTGGGGTGCGGCGGGGACTGGGGTGAGGCGGGGACTGGGGTGAGGCGGGGACTGGGGTGAGGCGGGGACTGGGGTGAGGCGGGGACTGGGGTGCGGCGGGGACTGGGGTGAGGCGGGGACTGGGGTGAGGCGGGGACTGGGGTGAGGCGGGGACTGGGGTGCGGCGGGGACTGGGGTGAGGCGGGGACTGGGGTGAGGCGGGGACTGGGGTGAGGCGGGGACTGGGGTGAGGCGGGGACTGGGGTGAGGCGGGGACTGGGGTGAGGCGGGGACTGGGGTGCGGCGGGGACTGGGGTGCGGCGGGGACTGGGGTGAGGCGGGGACTGGGGTGAGGCGGGGACTGGGGTGAGGCGGGGACTGGGGTGAGGCGGGGACTGGGGTGCGGCGGGGACTGGGGTGAGGCGGGGACTGGGGTGCGGCGGGGACTGGGGTGAGGCGGGGACTGGGGTGAGGCGGGGACTGGGGTGCGGCGGGGACTGGAGTGCGGCGGGGACTGGAGTGCGGCGGGGACTGGGGTGAGGCGGGGACTGGGGTGAGGCGGGGACTGGAGTGCGGCGGGGACTGGGGTGTAGCGATGATAAATTCACCTTTGATCACAGGATCTAAATCTCTACACTTCACTATATATTCACATAAAACAGACACAAACACACACGCATGGACACACACGGACACACGCATTCACACACACACAAAAGGACACGCATACACACACACGGGCGCACAAACGCACACACAGATATACACGCACGGGGACACACATAGGGACGCACACACAGACACACACGGGCGCACACGCGGACACACACAGGGACGCACACACAGACACACACGGGCGCACACGCGGACACACACGGGGACATACATGGACACACAGACGGGCGCACACGTACACACACGGGCGCGCACGGACACACACACGGGCGCGCACGGACACACACGGGCGCGCACGGACACACACACGGGCGCGCACGGACACACACACGGGCGCGCACGGACACACACACGGGCGCGCACGGACACACACACGGGCGCGCACGGACACGGGCGCACACACGGGGACACACACGGGCGCACACACGGACACACACGGGCGCACACACGGGGACATACACGGACACACATGGGCGCACACATGGGCGCACACACGGGCGCACACACGGGGACATACACGGACATACACGGACACACATGGGCGCACACACGGGCGCACACACGGGGACATACACGGACATACACGGACACACATGGGCGCACACACGGGCGCACACACGGGGACATACACGGACATACACGGACACACATGGGCGCACACACGGACACACATGGGCGCACACACGGGCGCACACACGGGGACATACACGGACACACATGGGCGCACACACGGACACACACGGGCGCACACACGGGGACACAAACGGACACACACACGGGCGCACACGGACACACACACGGACACACATGGGCGCGCACGGACACACACACGGGCGCGCACGGACACACACACGGGCGCGCACGGACACACACACGGGCGCGCACGGACACACACACGGGCGCGCACGGACACACACACGGGCGCGCACGGACACGGGCGCACACACGGGGACACACACGGGCGCACACACGGACACACACGGGCGCACACACGGGGACATACACGGACACACATGGGCGCACACACGGGCGCACACACGGGGACATACACGGACACACATGGGCGCACACACGGGGACATACACGGACATACACGGACACACATGGGCGCACACACGGGCGCACACACGGGGACATACACGGACATACACGGACACACATGGGCGCACACACGGACACACATGGGCGCACACACGGGCGCACACACGGGGACATACACGGACACACATGGGCGCACACACGGACACACACGGGCGCACACACGGGGACACAAACGGACACACACACGGGCGCACACGGACACACACACGGACACACATGGGCGCGCACACGGACACACACACGGGCGCACACGGACACACAGACACACACAGACGCACACACGGGCGGACACGCACAGACACGGGCGGATGGACACACACGGACACGCATACACACACACATGGACACGCATACACACACACGGACACGCATACACACACACGGACACGCATACACACACACGCATACACACACACGGACACGCATACACACACACGGACACGCATACACACACACACGGACACGCATACACACACACACACGGACACGCATACACACACACGGACACGCATACACGGACACACACGGACGCACACACACGAACGCACACACACGGACGCACACACACTGACGCGCAGACACACACACACACACGGACATGGACGCACAGACACACAGTGTGTTCTGTCTGATGAAATGAAAGCAGAAGCGCGTCTCAGACTCTCAGAATGTGTGTGTGTGTGTGTGTGTGTGTGTGTGTGTGTGTGTGTGTGTGTCTCTGACTCTCTCTCTCTCTCTCTCCTCCCGCAGGATCATTAAAGCGGACGACTGCGGACCCTTTAGTTGAAGATTTTTGAATCACTGCGAGGAGGAAACAGACCTTTTGTAACAGAGGTTTCTAGATTTGCAACGCCTTGAAGACTTTTACTTTTTTTCTTAGTGAGAAACACTAGCTGTAGAACGACTTATATGATTTAAAAGAGAACTATTTCTAAATCAGGACATCAAATTGTTACTAAATCCTTGTGTACACACACCATTTATCCGAATGGGCAATTTCCGGGATCCTTTTTGGACCGTTTCAGAGTTGGTTTGTGTTTTCTATTCTTCCTTTTTAAGTCAACGATATATATATATATATTACTCAGATGTATATCGCCAAAACGAACCCCGGAGTTGCGGCATTTCATCGATCGCGCAATATAATCTCTTATTTTTCTAGTTCTGTTGCAATAAATCGACGGCGGGCTTAGCAGTCTTGAATACGTTATGGTTTGGTTTTGTCATGCGATGTTTTAAGAATGTGTACAAAATGTTGTTTTCTTTAGTTTGCGTTTCTTTCTTTTACATAATAAAGCATTTTAATTCAGTGCGACAAATGAAAAACTGTGATGTTTTTGTTACAGAAATATATGCTTTTGTTACACGATGATGTAATTCCTCATGTACTTTGTATTCTGTTGTCGTTTTATTGTACTCTGGTTGAAAAAGGTGCAATATCTTCTTTCACTTCTCTCTTTTTTTGGTTTTTTTGTGGAAGATTTCGCTAATATTTTGACAGACGTTTAACTCGTAGGGTTTTTTTTAGACGTATGGATAATTTTTTATTACAGTGATTTGACGGGGAAGGGGTGGTTGTGTTTTGCCTTTTGCTCTCTTGTAAAACTATGTATGTACGCTCGGATACTTGACTAAATAGTTTATTTAAAAAGATATATAATTAAATCAAAGACTGTCCCTGTTTTTCTGTTCTGTTTTCATACTCAAAGATTGTGAATGTGTCATTTGAAATTGGATGTTGCATCTTGCTGACAGATGAGACGTTTTATGTGTGTGTGTTGTGTAAACTTTAAGACTGCGTTCAAGACTGCTAAGCCCGCGAGAGCCTACCTGTGTATTAATTCCCTGTCGTTTTTTATATTGGAAGTATTGGAAGATCAAAGTTGTTGTCTTATTTGGTACCGGCGCGCTCTCATCCATCCCAGTACACACTGTGGACTCCTGTACAGTCCCGATCCAGTAACTTTTTAATTCTGTTTTTCCTTTCTACTCTGTGTGATCTAATATATGTATGATTGACTAGTTACAAATTGATCTAGTATTAACTTCATTGCTTAATGAAAAGGGATATTATAATTTCGAAATGTTTAATTTTAGTGTTTCTTTTCTTCCTCATGTGTACAGGTAACCATGTATTAAAATGATTGAAAGACGACCTCTGTTTTTGGGCCTTTCTTTCGAATGAAGTCGAAGTTGTAGTAATCATAAATCATTACGATAAGTTGTGGTGTTTCAGGCTAGTTGTGCTTCCAGTAATAGCCCAGTGTGATGATCTCGTTGTGGTGTTGTAGCGCTGAAATCGCACTCACAACCCGCGAGAAACAACATGACCCCCGGCAACCGATTAAAAGTAGCCCGGAGATTTATCAGCTCTGTGAGAATATCGGTCGTAATACGAGATTTAAGTAATGGTCAGTTTTGTTCTGTTAATTTAAATATCGGTCGGTTTTGTTCTGTTAATTTAAATATCGGTCGGTTTTGTTCTGTTAATTAAAATATCGGTCGGTTTTGTTCTGTTAATTTAAATATCGGTCGGTTTTGTTCTGTTAATTTAAATATCGGTCGGTTTTGTTCTGTTAATTTAAATATCGGTCGGTTTTGTTCTATTAATTTAAATATCAGTCAGTTTTGTTCTGTTAATTTAAATATCGGTCAGTTTTGTTCTGTTAATAAAAATATCGGTCGGTTTTGTTCTGTTAATTTAAATATCGGTCGGCTTTGTTCTGTTAATTTAAATATCGGTCGGTTTTGTTCCATTTATAAATTTAAATATCAGTTCTTTTTGAAATATTGGTCTGTTTTGCTCTATCAATTTATATTATCGGTCGGTTTTGTCCTATTTATAAATTTAAATATCGGTTGGTTTTGTTCTGTTAATTTAAATATCGGTCAGTTTTGTTCTATTCATTTAAATATCGGTCGGTTTTGTTCTATTAATTTAAATATCGGTCCGTTTTGTTCTGTTAATTTAAATATTGGTCAGTTTTGTTCTGTTAATTTAAATATTGGTCGGTTTTGTTCTGTTAATTTAAATATTGGTCGGTTTTGTTCTATATATTTCAATATCAGTCGGTTTTGTTCTGTTTATAAATTTAAATATCGGTTGGTTTTGTTCTGTTAATTTAAATATCGGTCGGTTTTGTTCTATTAATTTAAATATCGGTCCGTTTTGTTCTGTTAATTTAAATATTGGTCGGTTTTGTTCTATATATTTCAATATCAGTCGGTTTTGTTCTGTTTATAAATTTAAATATTGGTCGGTTTTCTGTTAATATAAATATCGGTCGGTTTTGTTCTGTTAATTTAAATATTGGTCGGTTTTCTGTTAATATAAATATCGGTCGGTTTTGTTCTATATATTTCAATATCAGTCGGTTTTGTTCTGTTAATTTAAATATCGGTCGGTTTTGTTCTGTTAATTTAAATATCGGTCGGTTTTGTTCTATTAATTTAAATATCGGTCGGTTTTCTGTTAATTTAAATATCGGTCGGTTTTGTTCTGTTAATTTAAATATCGGTCGGTTTTGTTCTATTAATTTAAATATCGGTCGGTTTTGTTCTGTTAATTTAAATATCGGTCGGTTTTGTTCTATTAATTTAAATATCGGTCGGTTTTGTTCTGTTAATTTAAATATCGGTCGGTTTTGTTCTATTAATTTAAATATCAGTCGGTTTTGTTCTGTTAATTTAAATATCGGTCGGTTTTGTTCTATTAATTTAAATATCGGTCGGTTTTGTTCTGTTAATTTAAATCGGTCAGTTTTGTTCTGTTAATTTAAATATCGGTCGGTGTTCTATTTATAAATTTAAATATCGGTCGGTTTTGTTCTGTTAATTTAAATGTCGGTCGGTTTTGTTCCATTTATAAATGTAAATATCGGTCGGTTTTCTGTTAATTTAAATATCAGTCGGTTTTCTGTTAAGTTAAATATCGGTCGGTTTTGTTCCATTTATAAATGTAAATATCGGTCGGTTTTCTGTTAATTTAAATATCGGTCGGTTTTGTTCTATATATTTAAATATCAGTCGGTTTTGTTCTGTTAATGTAAATATCGGCCGGTTTTGTTCTATTAATAAATGTAAATATCGATCGGTTTTGTTCTATTAATAAATTTAAATATTGGTCGGTTTTGTACTATTTATAAATTTAAATATCCGTGGTTTTGTTCTATTAATACATTTAAATATCGGTCGGTTTTGTTCTATTAATAAATGTAAATATCGGTCAGTTTTGTTCTATTAATACACTTAAATATCGGTCGGTTTTGTTCTATATATTTAAATATCAGTCGGTTTTGTTCTGTTAATGTAAATATTGGTCGGTTTTGCTCTTTATAAATTTTAATATCGGTCGCTTTTGCTTCTAATACTTGATTTAAATATCAGTTGGTTTTTCTATAACAAGAGATTTAAATATTAGTCCGTTTTGCTCTATCAGTTTAAATATCGGTCGGGTTTGCTCTATCAATTTAAATATCGTTGGTTTTGTTCTGTTAATTTAAA
>NC_137100.1:2125302-2135302 GCF_949357685.1 Gobio gobio | reverse complement strand
ACACACACACACACACACACACACACACACACACACACACACACACACACACACACACACTGTGCTGTATATAATTACAACAAAAAAAGGAAAACGAATTCATGAACAATTTCAATTTAAAAGCGTCAGTTACATTTTTGCAAGTTATATATGTATATAATAATAACAAGCAAATTCCAACGACCAGAAGGAAAAAAACTATTTTATTGTTTGTTTATTTATACGTTTTAATCACTGAGTGAAGAGCAGACTGGCGGTTATGTACAGATTATGTACAGATTATTGCAATATTATAATATCTCACTGTAACAGACAGAATCCCATTCATATTCATGTGTTGCTGATGTCCTGCAGAGGTTCAGAAGCTGTCGAGTCTGGTTCTGCCCAGCGAGGTCATCATCGCCCAGAGCTCAGTCCCGGGAGAAGGGCTGGGGATTTTCTCCAAGACCTGGATCAAAGCCGGCACTGAGATGGGCCCGTTCACCGGGAGCCTGGTGTCCCCCGAGCACGTGGACCTGAGGAAGAACAATAACCTCATGTGGGAGGTACAAACCACAACCTCCATTTATTCTGCATGATTTTGGACTCCCTGGGATTCGTTTGAACACACTCGTAAAAATAAAGTTTCCGATAGGGGGTTTGAGAACCGTTCAAAGAATAACCCTTCAGCGATTGGTTCTTAAAATATGACCCGTAATGTATGAATATGTAAAAATTATAAATTTTTCTTCTATGCCAAAAATCATTAGGACATGATTTTATGATGCTGTTCACTTTATTTAAGCAATTCATCTTGATTTAACACCATTATATTAGGTTTCTGGTTCAAATGTAATTGATTCATGTTAAACTGACTTAAAACCGTTACTCTTTGAGATAACTTGATGTTTTCATTTTGAAATAACATGTTTCAATCAAGTAACCCAAAGAAATAAGACTTTCACTTCCCATCATGCTTTGCAAATGGGCTGAAATCGGAGAGTAAATGTTTAAATAAAAGTGCAATTTGATGCATTTTTAACAAGATGAGAAAATTGAGAGACTTTTTAATGCTTAATGTTTTATGTTGGTATTTAAAAGTTTGTGTTATGTTAGTGTTTTTGGAGGTTACCATTGTGGTGAAGTTAATAACTATTAAAGTTATTTTAATAATATAAATCTACTCTGGGCATGCCATGGATGTAACAATCATATTCTGGCTAGCCAATAAAATCTTGTAAAGTGCACTATTCTTTGAATTAATGTAATTAAATCATGTGATTAAATGGCTTTCTTTCAGCATTAAGCACTTTTGTTAGGCTAACTTAAATAAATGAGTTGGTCCAAAACATTGCAAATTAGTTGGGCTGACACTATTAAATTAAGCTGTGCCTAACCATGGTAAATAAGTTGAATCAACCTTAATAAATTAAGTTGACCCAACGTAAGTACATTAAATTGGAATAACAGAATTGCATAATGCTGAAATAAAGCAAGTTCATCATGTGGAAATACTTTCCGTGATTTTTTTATGTTCATTCAAAGAGTCATTTTTTTTGAGTGGATATGAAGATCACACTCAAAAAAATAGCACATTGGTTGAACATGATTTAATCGTGGACAGTGATTCCACATTACGCCACATTATCTTAACAACAATGGATGATGTTCAACCAGCTTGAAATATTTGCGTTCATTTAACATGAACAGATAACATTCACTAAACATGGTTTAAATACTTATTTTTAACTTGAATTAATGTTTTTTATTGAACTTCAATTAATCATGCTATCTTAAATTTAATCCTTGATGTTAAGCCGATATGTTTACATCACTTCCAATGAATCCCATTTAGTCAAGTTACTACTATGTTATAAATGAATGAATATCGCCCGTTTTCCCCATAATTCAATGATGACTACGGGAATGACTCTTTGAATGAACATAATAAAATCATGGAAAGTATTTCCACATGAATAACTTGCTTTATATTATTAAAACATCTTTAATAGATTTAGCAGGTCCTCGCCACAATGGTAACCTCCAAAAACACTAACATAACACACTTTAAATACCAACATAACACAACATTAAGCATTAAAAAGTCTCTCAATTTTCTCATCTTGTTAAAAATGCACTTTTATTTAAACATTTACTCTCCGAATTCAGCCCCTTTGCAAAGCATGATGGGAAGTGAAAGTCTTATTTCTTTGGGTTACTTGATTGAAACATGTTATTTCAAAATGAAAACTTTATGTTTAACCAACCAGTGACAGTTTTAAGTCAGTTTAACATGACATAATCATGTTGAAATGAAAAATAGCCAAAATGGCATTAATTCAACATGAGTTGTTCAGGTAAAGTGAACAAAACTGAAAATAATTTTTTTGAGTGCATGTTCCAGGAAGATATTTTGTAGATATTTAAACAGAAGTGTGTGTGTGTGTGTGTGTGTGTTGAGGTGTTCAACGAGGACGGCACGGTCCGCTGTTTCGTGGATGCCAGCGAGGAGGATCAGCGCAGCTGGATGACCTACATCAAGTGTGCCCGGAACGAGCAGGAGCAGAACCTGGAGGTGGTCCAGATCGGCAGCAGCATCTTCTACAGGACTCTGGAGGTGAAACTCCTCATTTCATCTGCACATTTCAGGGTTTGAAAAATGTATAACAAACACACAATGACTTGAGATGATGATGACTCGACACTGGTTCCCGTTTGCGTGTTCAGACTGTCCCACCGGACCAGGAGCTGCTCGTCTGGTATGGAAATTCCCACAATACCTTCCTCGGGATTCCTGGAGTCCCGGGAACAGAGGATGAGCAGCAGAAAAAGAGAAACGGTATGTGTGTGTGTGTGTGTGTGATGGGTAGGTTTAGGGGCAGTGTGTGTGTGTGTGTGTGTCTGTGTGTGTGTGTGTGTGTGTGATGGGTAGGTTTAGGGTCAGTGTAAGGGGATAGAAAATACGGTTTGTACGGTATAAAAACCATTACGCCTATGGAATGTCCTCACATTTCACAAAAACAAACGTGTGTGTGTGTGTATGTGTGAGAGAGAGAGAGAGTGTGTGTGTGTGTGTGAGAGAGAAAGAGTGTGTGTGTGTGTGTGTGAGAGAGAGAGAGAGAGAGAGAGAGAGAAAGAGAGTGTGTGTGTGTGTGTGTGAGAGAGTGTGTGCGAGTGTGTGTGTGTGTGTGTGTGTGTGTGTGTGAGTGAGTGAGTGAGTGTGTGTGTGAGTGAGAGTGTGTGTGTGCATGAGAGAGAGAGTGTGTGTGTGTGTGTGTGTGTGTGTGTGAGTGTGAGAGAGAAAGAGTGTGTGGGTGTGAGCGAGAGAGAAAGTGTGTGTGTGTGTGTGTGTGAGAGAGAGTGAGTGTGTGTGTGTGTGTGTGAGAGAGAGTGAGTGTGTGTGTGTGTGTGTGTGTGTGTGTGTGTGTGTGTGTGTGTGTGTGTGTGTGTGTGTGTGTGTGTGTGTGTGAGAGAGAGTGAGTGTGTGTGTGTGTGTGTGAGAGAGAGTGAGTGTGTGTGTGTGTGTGTGTGTGTGTGTGTGAGAGAGAGTGAGTGTGTGTGTGTGTGTGTGTGTGTGTGTGTGTGTGTGTGTGTGTGTGTGTGTGTGTGTGTGTGAGAGAGAGTGAGTGTGTGTGTGTGTGTGTGTGTGTGTGTGTGTGTGTGTGTGTGTGTGTGTGTGTGTGTGTGAGTGGGCATGTTTTTGTGAAATATCAGGACACAAATGTGTATAATGACACAGGTATTACAAAAAGAGGGAGAAATATGAGGACGTTCCCCATGTCCTCACTTTTCAAAATGCTTATAAATCACAGAATGAGGTTTTTTTCACAGAAAGTGAACTGCACAGTCTCCTGTGTGTGTGTGTGTGTGTGTGTGAGAGAGAGAGAAAATGTGTGTGTGAGAGAGAGAGTGTGTGTGTGTGTGTGTGTGTGTGTGTGTGTGTGTGTGTGTGTGTGTGTGAGAGAGAGAGAGAGTGTGTGTGTGTGTGTGTGTGTGTGTGTGTGTGTGTGTGTGTGTGTTTGAGTGTGAATTAGTGTGTGTGTGTGAGAGAATGCGTGTATGTGAGTGTATGAGAGTGTGTGTGTGTGTGTGTGTGTGTACCTGCATGTTAAGCTGATAAAAATCACAGTAATTACAGAGATAACACTCATTATGTTTTCTTAAGCTTCACTGGATCATTAGTCAGAGTTTAAGAGGAAAGAATGCGGAGCAGATGATTATCAGTGAAACTCGCCCTCTAGTGGAGCATCATGGGACTGCTCACACATTTCATTTCCTCTCTGTGGACAGTGTTTGGGAATATCATGCTTTATTATACATGTGCCATATAAAGCAGCAGCTTTTTAATTTGACCAA
Source organism: Gobio gobio (assembly GCF_949357685.1). Lineage (NCBI taxonomy): Eukaryota > Metazoa > Chordata > Actinopteri > Cypriniformes > Gobionidae > Gobio > Gobio gobio. The sequence goes on along the minus strand of NC_137100.1, from coordinate 2,130,967 downwards.
CTCGTCTTCATTCTCCTCCACAGACGAGGTGTGTGATGCTGCACCTAACTAATTGAGTTACTTAGTTACTTTTAAGAAAAGTAATGCGTTACGTAACTTTTGCGTTTTTCTCACCTGGGCTGGGCTTGTTTTTGTTTTTGTTTTATAACAAAAAAGTTATATTTTTGTGCAACGGTAAAGACCTCTTCATACCAAAATGTAAATAATGCGCCCCAGGCTGAGGTAAAGATGCAGATTCCCGCATGAACACTAGAGGGCGCAGCTCTGGATAATGGAGGAATAAATGCTGGAGAAAAGTTTTACCAATAAAAACAAAAAATCTAGTAATTTTCATCATCAAAGGTCAGCAGCAAGACATTGGTAAATTAAATATAAAGGGAGATTATGCATAAAAATAGTTGTTTTATTTAACATTTAATTATTAGAGGTTTGCCTAGTATTCTGATTTAGCATTTGACTGATTTTATTTATTTTGAGGAGAACAGAATCTTTATTGTGCAAGTGAGAGGAATAAATGCTCACATTATTTAGTCTAGAACTACAATAACCATCATGTTCACACACACACACACACACACACACACACACACACACACACACACACATCTGCACTAACTCTCAACATGAGCTGTCAGTCAAATGAATGTGAAAAAGTAACTCAGATATTTTGTTGTAAATTTGAAAAGTAATGCGTTACTTTACTAGTTACTTGGAAAAAGTAATATTATTACTAGGGCTGTCAAAAGATTAATCGCATCCAAAATAAAAGTTTGTGTTTACATAATATATGTGTGTGTCCTCTGTTAATTATTATTTATATATAAATACACACACAAGCATGTATATATTTAAGAAAAAAATATTATTTTTATATATAAAACATTTATATTTATATATATATTATATAAATGTATATACAGTATATACATGCAAATATTTCTTAAATATATACATGAATGTGTGTGTATTTATATATACATAATAATTAACAGGGTATACGCACACACATATATTATGTAAACACAAACTTTTATTTTGGATGCGATTAATCTTTTGACAGCCCTAATTATTACGCAACTCAAGTTACTTCCCCAACACATAGCTAATGCAACAAAAGTCACTGAGTGTCATCCCATTCCGATAAGGCAAAAAAATTAACATTTCAAAACGTAAAAGTTTTCGGTCATTTTTGACCGTTTTTTTTTCGTGGAAAAGTGTTTGTTCATTTGACCAACTCGTCTTCATTCTCCTCCACAGATGAGGTGTGTGATGCTGCACCTTCCTCCTCCTCCTCCTCCTCCTCCTCCTCCTCCTCCTCCTCCTCTTCCTCTTCATCGTCCGCCAGTCGCATGCGTTGCGTCATCTGCCACCGCGGCTTTAACTCGCGCAGCAACCTGCGCTCACACATGCGCATCCACACCCTGGACAAGCCGTTCGTGTGCCGCTTCTGCAGCCGGCGCTTCAGCCAGTCCTCCACCCTCCGCAACCACGTGCGGCTCCATACGGGCGAGCGGCCCTACAAGTGCCACGTGTGCCAGAGCGCATACTCTCAGCTGGCAGGGCTGCGCGCGCACCAGAAGAGCGCCCGACACCGGCCCAGCGGCGCCAACTCTGAGGCCGGACCGCCCTCGTCCCCGCCAGCCGCTTCCCATCATGCACTGCTGCGCCACATCCCCACCCTGGTGCTCTGAGGCCGATCAGCAGAGCCCCATCACATGCACTTTAACCTCTGCGAATCAGCAATACAATCGCTAAGACACGTTTCTCAATATTTACTTTTAAATGCTGATCGTTTCCTCACCCTCATGTCATCCGAGATGTCCATGTCTTTCTTTCTAAAGTCGAAAAGAAATGAAGGTTTTGGATGAAAATATTCCAGGGGTTTTCTCCATATAATGGACTTCAATGGGACCCAAACGGTTCAAATGACAGCTTCAGTGCAGCTTTAAACGACACCAGATGATGAATAAGGGTCTGATCTAGACAAATCATCAGTTTCTGAGAGAAACCCAGCAGTATTTATGCTATTATTTTACCTCTTATCAGACGAACGTGATCATCTCGGAGCTCAGACATAACTTCCGGCCAGTGAGGTCAAAATACGAGCGTATTTTTGAGTATTTTCCTCACTCGCCGGAAGTTATGTCTGAGCTCAGAGATGATCACGTTCGTCTGATAAGAGGTAAAATAATAGCATAAATACTGCTGGGTTTCTCTCAGAAACTGATGGTTTGGCTAGAGAAGACCCTTATTCATCATCTGGTGTCGTTTAAAGCTGCACTGAAACTGTCATTTGAACCGTTTGGGTCCCATTGAAGTCCATTATATGGAGAAAAACCCTGGAATGTTTTCATCCAAAACCTTAATTTCTTTTCGACTTTGGAAAGAAAGACATGGACATCTCGGATGACAAGGGGGTGAGTAAATTATCAGCAAAAATGTATTTAAAAGTGAACTAATCCTTTTAAAGGTGCAGGGTGTAAGTTTGAGCGGCATCTAGTGGTGAGGTTGTGTTTTGCAACCGCTCTGGACAAAGAAATCGTTGTGTGAGGCGACAGAGAGTAGCTAGCGCTCTGTAGAGAAGTTTGTCCGAAAAGGGCTACCGTAGAAAGATGGCGGCACAAAATGGCGGCTTCACTGTAAGGAGACCCGCAGTGTGTGTAGATAGAAACGGCTCATTCTAAGTAGTGTTGTTTTCGTCAACGAAAAGTATGACTAAATATCGTCGTCAACGAACCTTTATAACGTGACGAAAACGAGACGAGACGCAACGTAAATGCTGGTCATGTGACGATGACGAATAAAAACGAGACTAAATGTGGTTCACAAAATAAAAACTATGCTAAAATGTCTCTTCATTTTCGTTGACGAAAATGAGACGAGACGAAAAGTCGCGTTTTTATTATTATTTTGCAGTATTTCTGTGCGTCTCATTCAGGGGCTGCATCAGGGCGCACTGCGCAGACGCAGCCGACATCACTCTCAAACCCCACTCGCGCGGCGTTTTAGAAGATGCAGCTCTGGTGAGTGAACGAGACCGATGGGCGGGCAGTCGGGGTTCGTAAGCACTATTCGGACGGTAATTGTTTGTCCAGCGGTCGTAAGGTGTCTTTATCATTTACAGGGGCTAGTCAGTGATTTTATTGTCGTCTTAATCCAGAATATCAGTGTTTTTCTCCCACCACCCGTGTAAAAATCTCCGGCCGAATGACCTAACTTACTGTTTGACAAACACCAAGGTCGTGTGGTGCCGTCTGAATCCACATCTCTGAGTTTTCAATAATATATAACTTCAGAATTCACGGTTTAGCCTATATCCTTTTTGGCCACTGCAGAGCACCGTGCGGTTGTGCTTCGCTGTTATTTGGATGCATTTTAAAGAACTAGACTTGTAGGCTATTACTGAAATGCTGGCAAGTATTTACAAAAGCAAGATATTTCATCACCGCTCAAAAATAAAAAAAGAAAAGCACGTAAACATTTGAAATGTGCCGTTATAACGGCAGCAATTATATATGTTAAAATAACCGCAGCATTATGATTACCTCATAAGCGAATAAGAGGCTGTATTCACTTATTTCCACTCATTTCCATGTGGAATAAAATTACATGCTTTATTTTGAGATAAAATACAAGACAGAAAAAACATTTTAACTATAATGTGGGTCTAATTTTAAACAGATTTAAAGAATTAAATAATAATTTGGATATTATTTTCCTATTATTAAATTAAATATGCATTTATTCTTATTAAGACATTAGGAAAAACTTTTATTACATTGAAGTGGAAAATAAAACGGGTGTTGTGGAAAAACATGGGGAGAAATTTGGCCACAAAAATCACAGGAAAAAACACCACGAACCTTAAGAGACATCTCAATGTTTTTATTTATTTTATTTAAATGTATGTGTGTGTACTTCTAACATGTTTAGTTGGTAAAATAAATATGTTGTAACTTCAAATCAGAGCGTCTTCCGTGTCTGGAATGGATGTATTCTTGAGTCATAAGGTAACAATAATATAATAAGATAACATTGTTTGAAATGGGTTTGGCTAAAAGAAGATTTTGGTTTTGTCTATAATATGTACTTATACTATATTGACTGGGTTAAATAGAATTGCATTACTAAAAAGAGACTAAAATACAATTTTCATTGACTAAAACTTGACTAAAATGTCATCAGTTATCGTCGACTAAAACTAGACGAAAATAGTCATAGATAATTCTGACTAAAATAAGACTAAAATGCTCAGACTTTTAGTCGACTAAAACTTGACTAGACTAAAAAGAGTATGACTATGACTAAAACTAATAAAAACTAAAATGACAGCTTGACACAAAGACTAGACTAAAACTAAAATTAAAACAGGCCGCCAAAAACAACACTAATTCTAAGGTCATAAAAACATAACGGTCTATTGAAAACATAGTTATGTATATTATATCGCATTTTTGCCAATAGATCCTCATAAATATTACACACTGCACCTTTAATCAGGATATATACGAGTCTGGATCATTTATCAGTGCGTACACAAAACACATTCATTGTTTTCTCACCGCCAGGAACTATACTTCACTTTTAAAGGGGCTATTTGTACAAATTTCCCGGGTCACTTTGACCCGAAACTCTTTTTTTTATTTTTTATTGAGTGTTCGTCGGTCGCACTTGAACCACGAATACACACAAAAAATTTACTGGAATCGAGAAGTTTTGTCGTTGAAATTTAAAAAAGTAACAAATCCTTCCCCCACAGGTCAATGCTTCAGTACACATAGAAAAACCTACAAATGCTCAATTCAAACTAAACTTTACCAAAAAAAATGTATTTTATAACGTCGACATGTGTATCTGAATGCATTCTGAAGAGAAACTGACTTTAAGACCCAGAGGAACAGCTCATCGGCTCCATATAGAGCTATAAGAGTTATGAAATATCATCTTATATTATTATTTTTACCTCAAGAGGTCAAAGAGGAGTTATTTTGAATTGAAGTTGAAAGAATGTGCTTAAATATATTATTTATTGATTAAATCTAGTGATTTATATGTAAATAAAATAAAATAAGAATACAAAATTGCATTAAAGATAGAAAAATTATAAATATAATAATAATTATTATAATTTATAATTTAAAAAAATGACCCGCGGGGAAGGATTTGTTACAGAATGCGAGGAGAGGATTTTTTTTTTTTTTGCTAATGTGTGAACAGTTTTTAATGAAACTTAAAAAACGAGACATTCCCATGATTTTTAAGTGATGGAAGCGGGACGTTTTGCCGGGAAAATCAAAGTGACGGTTACGCGCGCTCCCGAGAGCCTCTTCCCTGAGCGGTAATTCCGAGCCGTTCTGTACTCTGCAATATCAAAGTAAATGGATTCATTCAAACTATATAGTCTCACATAGTCAGATCTATATAGTCTATAGCCTCAAATATACTTTATAATCAAAATATCATAACAGTGTGATTTTAATTACCTCATACGTCGACGGTGAATCTCAAACATATTCCCATATGATCATATGCTTTCTGGCGCTGTTTTCTGGTGTTGTTTATTTTGTTATTGGGTGGAGAGCGCGAACTTCTCGCGAGCACGAGCAATACATTCCTGGCTGCAGTTCAGGTTTCGGCCACAGGTGTCGCCAATAACACGAGTTTA